>NW_006409007.1:276838-277869 GCF_000296735.1 Chrysochloris asiatica | reverse complement strand
ATATGCATCTCTCTAATGGCTAGTGATCATGAACATTTCTTCTTAGGTTTGTTGACTGCCTGGATCTCCTCCTTTGTAAAGTGTCTGTTCATATCCTGTGCCCATTTTTTAATTGGGTTAATTGTCTTTTTCTTGTAGAGGTGTTGTAGTTTCCTACATATTTTATAAATGAGCCCTTTGTCTGATGTGTCATGGCAAAATATTTCCCCTTCTGTAGGTTCCCTTTTTACTCTTCTGGTGAAGTCTTTTGATGGACATAAGCTTTTAATTTTCAGTATGTCCCTATCATCTATTTTGTGTACATTGATTTGTGTAGTTTTCAAAATGCTTGGTAGTCTGTGCATTCCCTGAATTAGTGCCTTCACATTTGTCCCTATTTTTTCATTGATGTCCTTCATAATTCTGGGATTCATATGTATGTCTTTAATCCATTATAAATTGGTTTTTGTCTTTGTAGTAGTTTGATACTTGTAAATTTATGGAGGTTTGTTTTGTGGACTAAGACATGGTGTATTCTGGAGAATGTTCCATGTGCACTGGAAAATAATGTGTATTGTGCTGTTGTTGGGTTGAATGCTTTGTACACATCTGTGAGGTTCAGTTGGCTGGTTGTTCTGTTTAGTTCTTCTGTGACTTTTTGAAGTTTGTTTCTGGTTGTTCTTTCTATTTTATAATCAGTGTATTAAGGTACCCACTATTATTACAGATCTGTCTAATAAAATATATAAAATCTATTAGAGTTTGCTTTATATATTTTAGAGCTCTTTCATTGGGAGCATAGATATTTATTATGATTATATCATCTTGTTCAATTGTCCCTTTAATTATGAGATTATGTCCATCTTTATCTATTATGCTGTTTTTTTTCCTTACAGTTTATTTTATCAATGATTAGTCCTGCCACTCCCGTTCATTTTTTATTGCAATTAGCTTGGTATATTTTTTCCATCCTTTGACATTTAATTTAATCTGTTTTTGTCTCTGTGTATAAGATATTTGCTTTGCAGACAGCATATATAAGGATTTTGTTT
>NW_006409007.1:273556-276085 GCF_000296735.1 Chrysochloris asiatica | reverse complement strand
TTTCTTTCAATGTTTTCTTGCTTTCATGGTTTCTGCTGAGAGTTCCAAACTTAATCTGACTTGCTTACCTTTGTATGTAACACTTTTCTTTTCCCTAGCTGCTTTCAGGAGTGTCTCCTTATTGTTGATTTTTGTAGAGCTTGATTATGATATGTCTCAGTGATTTTTCTTTGGGGTCTGTTCTTGCTGGGGTTTGTTGAGCCTCTTGAATGTTTATCTTTTCACTTTTCAGGATGTTAAGGAAATTTTCTTCTAGCAGTTCTTCAACTATTTCCTATGTGGACTTGTGTGATTCTTCCTGTTCTAGATTGCCAATAATTCTTAAGTTATTCTTCTTCTTGTGGTCCAACATGAATCTTAGACCTTCTTCAGTTTTTTTTTTTTTTTCATCCTTTTTCTGGAAACTGTATTCTATAATTGCAGTAAGTGGAGACGAGGGAGAGAAGAAAAATAAAATCTGTAGCCTAATATGAGTATGACCTTAATGTCCTCTTTCAGTTTCTTGCCTTCAAGGCCCTCTGATAAATTTCAAGATGCCACTGTAGGTTGTTTTGCTATACCTCAGGATTTAATTTAATTTTCAGCCTGCTTCATTTTTAAACTCTTTTTCCCTCTCCACACCTTTTGTTCTGGTCTTTTCCCTATTAAAAAATAGTTCAAGGCCTGCACTTGGGCTGAGAGTATCTGTGTGCATGCATGGCAGGAGAAACCACTAATGGTTGCAGTTGGAGGAGTCCACTCACTCAGGCACCCCCTTAGTTACTTGAATGGAAGTGTGCAAACAGTGGGGGACCAATGAACAGATACCAGAAAAAAAAAAAGAAGAAGAGAATCAGAACAAAGCAAAACTGACAAAGTGTATTGTCCAACTTTGCTCCGAGGTTCCCGTGGCATTATTCCATGGTAGGTCTGTTCGCCTGCTTGGTCTTGCCGTTTGTTCTAATCCAAGTTGTCAACTGCACTCCACCGAGCCTTGCAAATTCGAAAGTATGTGATTTTTTACTTCCACCACAAGATCCACTAGCTATAAGCCTTCACATTTTTAAAATATTGCTACCTATGTAGTTCTGAGTTTTGGAGCTCTGCCCTGAACCTGCTTTGCCTGGTATTCTGTGGTATTGCTGAAGACGAACTTCACTGCACCTCTTCAAAATCATATTCTTATTGTTAGATGTCATCAAGTTAGTCACTACTCTTAGTGACCCTATGCAGAATGAAACACCACCTGGTTTTGCACCTTCCTCACAATTACTGATATATTTGAGCCCATTGTTGCTGCTACTGTGCCAAAAAGAGGGTTTCTTTTTCACTGTCCTTCCAATTTACTAAGCATGATGCCAATTTCCAGGGATTGATTGCAGTTGCTGTTAAAGTGCCACCACACCAGGACTCCAATCCAGGGACTTTTTTTTTGGGGGGGGGAGAGTAGTTTAAAAATTTTGCACTTTATAGTTTTTACTAAACAATACAGAAAAAGAACTCATGTTGAAAGCAGGGCTTGAATTATTTAATTTTGATCCATTTGTTTAATTAAAAAAAATAAAGAAAGAAAGGGATATTATGACCAAAGAAAATAAATAAATAGTAATTAACTCCCCTGCCCACACTTCTAGCCAATCACATGAGCATAACCCACATCCTACTCAGTACCTGAATATTCAAGTGGTGGTACTTCTGCCCCATATGACTCCCAGAAAGACACAGGAATGTTGGATGCTGGTTTTCACTCTCAGCAGGTCAGTCAGAATAAGAAAGTCCTCTAAGTTTTCTACCCATTGGCTGAGCACATATAAACTCTGATAAGCTTGTAAAATTGATGTAGGAAGGAGCACAAGAGGAGGTTGGCAGACAAAGACACAATAAGGTCACCCATGCTTTTTCCTGGGCTAGTGGCACTGGATATGGATTTGAAGAAAGGTCAGAGTGGATGGATGCCATATTCCTTCTAACAGGAAAGTCATCAGTCAAGGAGGAAGAGCTAAGAAGGACCATGCAGAAGAGGGCCTTCTAGTCCCATGGAGTAAGACAGAAGTCAGAAGGAGAATCCTGAGGTTCTTGCCAAGTATGAGACTGGTACACACATACAATTAATGACTACAAAAGCCATCAGGAACCCTCAAACCCCAAATTCCACCTGAAGATACTGGCTCTACAGAGTTATTGCAGGAGATTCTTGCTGTGAATTAAGTAAAGTTAAGGCTATAGGTTGTGGGGAGGGCTATACAGTTTTATTTTTGGAAGGATGCAGTAGAAGTGGCCATGATCTAATAAAAAGAGACCTTCAAGAAGCAGAAAATAATTAGAGAACATTTTATTATATATTTTCTTATATATATATATACACTCGACGGCACTTAACAACAACAACATATATATATACACACACATATGGAGCTCTGATAGCATAGTGGTTACGTATCAGGCTGCGACTTGCAATGTCAGCAGTTTGAAACTACCAGCTGCTCCACAGGAGAAAGATGAGGCTTTCTGCTCCTATAAAGATTTACAGCCTGGGAAACTCTGCTCAGG
>NW_006409007.1:272083-272898 GCF_000296735.1 Chrysochloris asiatica | reverse complement strand
AAGGAAGGAAGGAAGGAAGGTAGGAAGGAAGGAAGGAAAGAAAAGTGAGGCAATACTGGAGGTACTCACTCATCTATATGAAGAAATTTTGAAGACAACAATCTGGCCAACTGATTGGAAGAGATCCATATTAGTGCCCATTCCAAAGAGAGGTGACCCTATGGAATGTGGAAATCATTGGAAA
This sequence comes from Chrysochloris asiatica, assembly GCF_000296735.1. NCBI lineage: Eukaryota > Metazoa > Chordata > Mammalia > Afrosoricida > Chrysochloridae > Chrysochloris > Chrysochloris asiatica. The sequence goes on along the minus strand of NW_006409007.1, from coordinate 272,714 downwards.
TATCTTTGATATTCCATATGAGTAAAGTAAGGTAATACAGGAACAGCTTCAACCATGCATTTACAGAAAATTTCCAGATGTTCAAGCCAGATTCAGACGAGGGTGTGGAATGAGGGATATCATTGGTGACGTCAGATGGACTTTGACTGAAAGCAGAGAATACCACAAAGATGTTTACCTGTGCTTTATTGATTATGCAAAGGTTTTATATTGCATGAATCATGACAATCTATGGACAACATTGCAGAGTATTAGTATTTTGGAACACTTAATTGTGCTCACAAGAAACCTGTACTTGGACGAAGAGGCAGTTGTTTGAACAGAATATGGGAACATGAGTGGTTTAAAATTAGGAAAGGTGTACAACAGGTTTGTGTTCTTTTACCATATTTATTCAGTCTGTATGCTGAGCAAATAATCCGTGAAGCTGGGTTACATGAAGAAAAATGTGGCATCAGGTTGGAGGAAGACCATCAACAACCTGCAATATGCAGATGATACAACCTTACTTGCTGAATGGGAAGAGGACTTGAAATACTTATTTATGAAGGTCATATAATCATCTCTCATTATTTGGACATATTGTCAAGAGGGACCAGTCACTGGAGAATGATATCATGTTTGGTAAGGT
>NW_006409007.1:267340-271983 GCF_000296735.1 Chrysochloris asiatica | reverse complement strand
ATATTTTTTTTTTTATTTATTTTTTAAGTTAAGAAAAATAAAACTAATTCAAGCCATGCCTGATCAATCAGAAAGCAAGTTTAACCACTTTTAAAACCAGAACAACAAGGAACAAATGAGGGAAGGAAAGTCAGAATTTCAAGGACAGAGCAGGAAAGAAAAGGAATTTTCAAAAATAAAATTAACAAGGTGACTGTTCGAGAAGGGAGCTGTTAGTCAAGTAATGGTGGAGCGAAGTCTGTTAGTCAAGTAATGATTCAACTTTTAAGCTATTCTCTTGTTCTTTTTGTTGTTGTTGTTGGGTGTTTTGTTTGTTCAAGTCTAAGATCTGGAAATTCTGATCCTTTGTTAACAAGAGCCAACAGGAAATGTAGGATCCTTTTCCTCCTCTGGCATGCCTTGGCTGAATCCATCACCACTGTATGCTTCACTGGATGTTAAGTGTATGGACTCAGGATTATAGGGAAACCTTCTTCTGTGGTTACTGGGCTTGTGAACACTGCAGTATCTTTTGACTTTCCATGCCTCTAAAATGTTTTCCAACTATTTTGTGTACATGACTCAGTGCACTCCCCTCTGTGCCTTTACAGTTTTCTACTTGATACAGGAATGTAAGAACAACTTCTTCCATGACTAAAATTTTTTTTCTTGCATCTACAATCTTTAATAGTTTTGTGAATGGTCTAGAAGAGGTGCTGGCCCTCTAGGGAGACACCAGTGTTGATTGCGTAGGCCTGGTTCAGCTTCTTCTCTTTCTCTGTCTGTCCTTTGCTGGCAAGCTTACTAACATTGAGTGAAGCTAGAGGATGAGGGCTTTCTGTTCCATCATTAATTATTTCCATTTCCAAAACACACTGTAAGTTTATGAGCAAGATGTCTGTATGGTTGGGCTTTCCACTTGAAGAAGGACATTTTAAAGCCAGCATTTTGGACTGGTAGTCAAAGGTTACCACCTTGCACTGCAACCACTGCTTTTGGTGTGTCAGGCACAACACATGGTTCCCAATGCTGAAGTACTCACCTGGAGGATTCACCATCTTGTAGACCAGTTGCAACCCCAGTCTAAGGACTTTTACTTCCTGGCCATCTTGGCATCTAAGGAGCATTCTGATTGGAATTTTTCCAACAAAGATTTGTTTGTTCTTCTAGCAGACCATGGTACCCATAATATTCTTCTACAATACCGTAATTCAAAATATAAATTCTTCTACTGTCTTCCTTAGTCATTATCCAACTTTAACATGAATATGAGGTTATTAAAAATACCATGGCTTGGTTTAGATGCACTGCAATCCTCAACTTGACATTTTTTTTACCTTGAACACTATAAAAAGGTCTTGTACAACAGATTTCCCTAACACAATACTTTGTTTGACTTCTTGACTATTGCTTCAATGAGTGTTGATAGTGGATCTAAGCTAAATGAAGTATTTGACAATTTAATATTTTCTTCATTTGTCATGATGTTGTTTATTGGTCCAGTAGTGAGGATTTTTGTTTTCTTTACAATTAGATGCAACCCATGCCAAAGGCTAAGGTCTTTGGTCTTTATCAGTAAGTATTATAAGTCCTCTTCACTTTCAGTGCACAAGGTTGTATCATCTGGATATCATCCATGGTGCACAGGTTTCAGCTGAGTTTCCAGACTATGACAGACTCAGAAGAAGGAAAGGCAGACTACTTCAGAAATGTTTCGACACTGAAAACCTTATGAATAGTAGTGAAACACCATCATATAGCACCAGAATATTGAATATTGAAACAGCGCCACAACAAGTGTATATCTATCTATCTATCTATCTATCTATCTATCTATCTATCTTGGCTGTCAGTTTGTTGTATTATGGTGGCTTGTGTGTTGCTGTGATTCTGGAAGCTATGCCCCAAGTATTTTAAATAACAGCAGGGTCACTCTTGGTGGACAAGTTTCAACTGAGCTTCCAGACTTGGAATAAGGAGAGACAGACTATTTCCAAATATTTAGTCACTGAAAACCTTATGAATACCAGTGGAACATTTTCAGATAACACCAGAATATTGAATATTGAAACATGATGAAGAGCATCAGATGTAGTGCTGAAAAGTTGCCCCTCAGGCTGGAAAAAAGGCACTCAAAATATGACTGTGGCAGAGCTGCTTTCTCAAAGTAGAGTTGACCATGATGGTGTGAATGGAGTAAAGCCTTCAGAGTCTTCAGTTGCTAATGGGGCACAATACAAAATGAAGAGAAATGGCTGCAAACATCCATTAATAATTTGACATGGAATGTATGAGGTATGAATCTAGGAAAATTGGAAGTTGTCAAAAATGAACTGTGATGCATAAAAATCAATATCCTAGGCATTGTTGTTGTTGTTGTTGTTAAGTGCCATCAAGTCGGTTCCGACCCATAGCGACCCTGTACAGGGTTTCTGAGAGTGTAAATCTTTACGGGAGTAGAAAGCCTCATCTGTCTCCTGCGGATCAGCTAGTAGTTTCGAACCACTGACCTTAATGATCGCAGCCCGATTTGTAACCACTACACTACCAGAGCAGGCATTAGTGAGCTGAAATTGACTGATATTGGCCATTCTGAATCTGACAATCACATATTTTACTGTGCTCAGAATGACAAATTAAGGAGGAATAGTGTTTCCCCTCCAAGACTGAAACTCAAAGGGAATACATAAGCAAGCATGTAAGCTTGCTTGCAACCACATTGGTCTACTGGTGAGTGGAAGAAGGGGAAAGGCAGCAATTAAGACATGTGCTGAGTTCAACCATGTTCCATAGACCCCTGTTGACCTGGAGATGAGAGAGAGAAGAGGAAGGGCTGGTTGATCTGAAGTGTGGTGAGACCTGGGAACTCCTGAGCCCATGGACAATCTTCAATCATCTTTTGTTTATCTTTTTTTTGAGTTTGGGGACTGTCCCTTCAAGCTCTCAACATTCTTCCCAAAGGACTGTCAGGAGAAATGTCTGTGGGAGTCTTTCCTGCTTCCTTTCTTTCTTTTTCCCTAGACCTAAAACTTCTGTCCTCAGTTTCTATTGGTGTTGGTATTTGGTGCCTGAGTTTCTCTATGTGCTCAATCCCCCTTTTCTCTGGAGGTTTCTTGTATACCACAAGATTCACTTTGTCTCTCTCTGGCCATTTCCCTTGCAGATCAGGACTCCGCACGTGCTTAGTATCCAAGATGTGTCTCAGTCACACATACCCAACATCCAAAAATGCCCAACCACCAGAGTAGTACTTACAGCCCAATTTTCTCACTCTGGCTCATGCACAAGACTGCTTAGTTGCCATGGTCAGTCTGTTCTCAGTCCTTAACATCTCTCTTGCTAATTCTCTTTTAATAGTCTCTGGTCTTTTCTGGCTTTAACCACCCTGTGGAGCAGGCAACCAAAACCAAGGTGAATGCATCTCCTTTTCCATCAGAGCTGCTGATCCAAGTAGGCAGAAAATCTCTAAGGGGCCCCCAAATTTGTGAGAAACATTGTTGATACCCCAGATACTGCCTCGGTTCCTCTTGGTAACTGGCAGGCTTGTATAAACCCCTGACTAGGACCTTACACTGATGGGTCTTCAGGAGGAGAACTGGGGCAGACCACCTTATCCTGTATGAGGTCACTGATGAGTTATCATGAGTGTTTGCTGATGGATGCTCAAGAAACACAATCTGTACTCATTTTAGTGAGACTGGGGCTTTATTATTTATTATTTGATTTTGCAAAATTGGATGCCAAACCTAGAAGACAAGACAGGTAGGGATGCCATGCAGAGATTTTTACAAGCATTTATATTTCCTAGCTTGAAAGTCCCTGCCCAGCTCCTTATTGACTAAGTACTATGGAGTGAAAGGTCTTCCTGGATATCACTTATTTCCTTTTGATGGTTGAATTCTTATTTTAAAGTTTCTACTTCTCTAATAGGTTCCCCTTCCCCTCCTCAAATTCATCCTGTTTATACATACCCTAGATGCATAGGATTCTCTGGTTGCTAAATCAGCCAATAATCTGTGCTTCGATCTGTTAGCAACTTCCTGGACCTTTGTTTCCTTCTTCTTGAAGATGGAAAAATTAGGTATTTATTTATCACAAACCAATCAGCTATTCATTGGAAACCGTGTACAGGGTTACTATGAGTTTGAATTGACTTGATGGCAATTAATAACAGCAATAACAGATATGGGAAAGTGGCTGAATTTGAAAAACGGAAAGAAAGGCATTCTATGGTCTTATCAAAAGGAGAAATTAACCCTACATTGCAATCATGATGTATTGATCATTACTGGTTATTGGAACACAAAGATTGGAAACAAAGAGGAAGGATCAGTAGTTGGAAAATATGGCCTTGGTGATAGAAATGATGTTGGAGATCATGATAGAGTTCTGCAAACCCAATTATTTATTCATTTCAAATATCTTTTTTTAGACAGCATAAGAGATGACTATACACATGGACCTCAACAGATGTAATACACAGAAATCAAATTGATTACATCTGAGGAAAGAGACGGTGGAAAAGTGCCATATTATCAGCCTAAACAAAGCCAGGGGAAGATTGTGAAACAGAACATTAATTGCTTATATGCAAATTCATGCTGAAGTTGAAGAAAATGAAAACAAATATATGAAAGCCTAAATATGACCTTAAATATATCCCA
>NW_006409007.1:257174-258795 GCF_000296735.1 Chrysochloris asiatica | reverse complement strand
TGGACATACTGTCAGGAGGGACCAGTCACTGGAGAAGGATATCATGTTTGGTAAGGTGGAGGGTCAGAGAAAAAGAGGAAGACCCCCAGCAAGATGGACTGGCAAAATAGCAGCGTCAATGCACCCAAGCATGCCAACAATTGTGAGGTTGGCCAGGGTTCAGGAGGTGTTTCGTTCTGTTGTGCAGAGAGTCACTATGAGTCTGTACTGACTCAATGGCACTTGAGAAAAAAACAAAAAACAAAAAAAACAACTCTAAATTTGGAGTCCTGATTTGGCACTGTGGGTTAATGCACTGGACTACAAAGTCAGTTTAAACCACAAGGTCAGAGGTTCAAACTAAGCATCTGTTCTTTAGAAATCCTACATAGGGTCGCTATGAATTGGAACCATCTCAACAGCACTTAAAAACAACAACAACAATTCTAAATTGGAGTCCTCATGGCACTGTAGGATAAGTCCTGGCCCAAAAGGTCGGTTTGTTATCACAAGGTTGGATGTTCAAACTCACCAGCCACTCCCTGGAAACCCTATACAGGGTTGCTATGAGTCGGAACTGAATTGACTGCACTTTAAAACAACAATATTCTAAACTAGCTCCCACCAAGGAATGGGACTTAGTTACTTCCAGAATGTTTGGCTTTTGTGAAAGTTTATTTCATGAATCTGGGCTCTAGAAACAAGCTTTGGAGTTTGATGATGTCAGCTGAACACTCAATGCAAATTACATTCTGTTCCTTGCATGAATGCTATTTTTAGTCCTTGCAATATGTGATTTTGTCTGAAGGACAATAGGAATGTTCATAAACTATGCATAGGTCATGATTTTGCTTAATGGAGAAATAACCATTTGTTAACAGAGCATTAAATGTTTAATAGCCATCAGCATATGCTCTTTCCTAAAATTTGAGGATATTTTCTAATATACCTCATCTACTAGCCAGTGCTGCAGCATTGAAATTCAAAAAGATTCTTGGTCTTTTGACCCTACCAATGTCTAGTAGGTTTTTCACCTAATACTCTGGAAATGTCAAGCTCAATGACTCTATAATTATCAGTTAAACAGTCAGCAGTATCTCCTAGTGGACCTTTTGCATAAACATTTAGAACAATTAAAGACTGAATCACTTGTGATTTACATTAAGAGTGGAGGTGGAGGGGGATGCCATTCCTTGTTAAAAAGAGGCTGATGACTATTGAAAAGGCTATGCAGCTGGAGTCGCTGGAACTCCTGGATCCTAGATTTGCATCTGTGCTCAGAATTACTGGGCCATGGAGTCAGATTTTCCTTCTCAGTACAGGAAGTTGAAAGACAATTGATAGAAATAGGAGGCAGAAAGAGAAAGAACTATCCAGAGCTCTGCTAATAAAGCTGAGGAGAGTTGTAAATCAGAAGAAGCCAAAATCCTTAAAGCTGAATCCTCCATTCTACCATGGTCAGTTCAAACAGGACTAACTGGTGTCAGGGAAAATGGAGACAGAGCTGTTAAACAACAGAACATAAAATAAGGTCAACTCATTGTTGTTAAGTATTGTCAAGTCAGTTCTGACTCATAGCAACCCTGTATAGGGTTTCCAAGGAGGGGCTGGTGAATTTGAACTGCCAACTTTGCAATTCAAA
>NW_006409007.1:255834-256664 GCF_000296735.1 Chrysochloris asiatica | reverse complement strand
GCATATGAGGTTATTGAAAATGCCATGTCTTGGGTCAGGTGCACCTTAGTGCACAACTCATAGAGAACCTGCATATTTCAGACTGGCTTAGAAATGCAGGCTTTCCTTCTCCCAGGCCAATCATACTGGAGTTTAGCTTTCTCACTGTATGGAGGGTGGGTTGCAGATGAAAAGCAAACTGGATTTTTTTAGAATGCCAGAGTAGGAAGAATTCTGTGGGGTAAGAGCACTAGAGATAGTGGGAACCCTAATCCTGGTCCCTGTGAAACAGACGGAAATGTATCGCAAGGCTTTCACCAGAGAATGGAATGATACATTCATTATTATAGAAACTTCTATCTAGTTTGTTTTCTCATAGCACTTGTGTGTCAATTATACAAAAACTCCCAGAGTCTTTGGACAGGGTAATTCTGAAAGATCAATAATAATTGTAATGGTAGAGGAAAAAAACATCAAAAATTGGCATTGCATTTTAAAATTAGACTAATGAGACTCATAAATCATAGGTATTTAGAATATTCATTCTGAAAAGGTCCTTAGAAAGTCTCAATGCTGACTCCTTTATGTTGCAAATGATAAAATGCACAGAAGTTAAATTATTTCCCCAAGGTATCAAGTTTAGCTGGTGGCAAAGCTGCTCCTAGAAACTCAAGGTAGAAGGTTCATGATTAGTCTTATTTATCAATAACAATCAGAATGATAGTAATTGCATCTCCCCAATCAAACAGCTTGAGGTAATTTTGTATTTGGAAAGGAAAATGATTAATACAAACTTTAAAAAAAAAAAAAGAGGTTGGTTATGTATATATATTTTAAAGTATTATCTTTTT
>NW_006409007.1:254140-255635 GCF_000296735.1 Chrysochloris asiatica | reverse complement strand
GATAGAACAACCAGAAAGGAATTGAAAAAGACACAGAAGAATTAACATAGATGTATACAGAGCATTCAACCCAACAACAGCACAATACACATTCTTTTCCAGTGCACATGGAACATTCTACAGAATAGACCATGTTTTAGGCTGTAAATCAAGCCTCCATAAATTTACAAATATCAAAATACAACAAAGCAACTTCTCAGACCACAAAGCTAACAAATTAGAAATCAATAATAGGAAGTCTAAGGAAATAAACTCAAATACATGGAAACTGAATAACACTCTGCTGAAAAAAACTGGGTAGCAGAAGAAAGTAAACATGAATTCACAAAGTTCCTAGAAATAAATGAGAATGAAAACACAACATACCAAAATCTTTGGGACACTGAAAGCAGTGTTAAGAGGACAAACTATTGAAATAAATGCACAAATCCAAAAATAAGAAAGAACCAAAATTAACACATTAACACAGCATCTACAACCATTAGAAAAAGACCAACAGAGGGATCCTACAGATGCCAAAAGAATAGAAATAATAAATATTAGAGCAGAAATAAATGAGATAGAAAACAGAAACACTATAGAAAGAATTAACAGGACAAGAAGCTGATTCTTTGAAAGGATTAACAAAATTGACAGACCATTGCCAAACCTAACAAAAATAAAGAGAGAAAAGACACAGATAATACACATTAGAAACCACATGGGCAATGTCACAATGGAACCAAAAGAAATCAAAAGGATAAGAACAGAATACTATGAAAAGTTGTTTTCCAACATATTTGAAAACTTAGAAGAGATGGATACATTTTTAGAAAAAAAACAACCTACCTAAACTTACACACAGTGAAGTAGAAAACATGAACAGACCCAAAACAAAAGAAGAAATTGTTCACGTCATTTAAAAACTGCCAACCAAAAGAAGTCCGTGCCCAAATAGCTTCACTGGTTAGTTCTACCAAACATTCAGGGAAGAGCTGTCACCAATTCCACTCAAATTATTCCAGAAGATAAAGGTGGATGGAAAGCTTCCTAATACATTTTATGAAGCAAGCATAACCCTCATACCCAAACCAGGGAAGGCTGTCACTAAGAAAGAAAATGATAGATCAATATCCCCTCATGAAAGGAGCTCTGGTAGGATAGTGGTTATGACTCGGGCTGCTAACCCCAAGGTTGGCAGTTCGAAATACCAGCTGTCCCACAGGAGAAAGATAAAGCTTTCTGCTCCCGTAAAGATTTACAGCCTTGGAAACCCTGTGCAGGGTCACTATGAGTCGGAACCGACTCCATGGTACTTAACATCCCCTCATGAACATAGATGCAAAACTTCTCATCAAAATCCGACCCAACATAATCCAGCAGCACATCAAAAAGATAATACATCATGATCAAGTAGGATCTATATCAGGGATGCAAGGATGGTTTAACATTAGAAAAACGATCAACGTAATCCACCATATAATTAAGAAAAAAGAAGAGAACCACATGATCATAT
>NW_006409007.1:243520-254040 GCF_000296735.1 Chrysochloris asiatica | reverse complement strand
ATATATATTTTAAAGTATTATCTTTTTAATATTAAAAATGGAGAAGTTGAAGCTTTAGGGCTCATATTAGCATTTTCTTGAGTTAACAGGACATAATTAATATCATTGATATTAATTATACACACATATTTAACGACCTTAGCTACATGCATTTATCATATTGACAAAATGCTGTTGCTTTGAGGTTTTTGATATTTGCATTATTAATACTCTAGATATACTATGGAGTTATGGAGTCATAGTGTGGCTCTGCAGGATAATGTACTAGGTTGTAAGGTTAGTTTGAATAGCAAGGTAGCAGTTCAAACCCACCAGCAGCTCCTCAGAAACCCTACATAGAGTTGCTATGGATAGGAATAGACTCAACAGGACTTAACAACAACAGATACACTATAATATTGTGTATCAGTTTGTATTTGTATTGTTTTTGTCTTTCTACATCTCAAATGCAAAATAATTATCTTAATGTTATGATGAGTTATAATTCAGAATATACTATGTCAAAACATGTAAAAGTAAAGAATCAAAGTTACTTGAGTTTGACAGACTTATTTCTAATCCTGGATATTGTCCAGAGCTTTCACAGTTACTAAATTATGTTTACTTTAATTTACCAATACACGTCTGTTTAAAAATATATTTCCAGTGTTGAATATCCATTAAAATAAAAAATGATATTAATTGCTTAATCATTTTCCCATTTAGATGACCTCTGTGGATGTGAATTGAATACTTTATTGAAATGAGTAGATGAAGGGACAGTTCACATTAATGCTCACTGCAGAATTTTATTAAGGATTAATGGCTTTGTTTTGCTTCTCTTTTTTCAATACCTCCTTTCCCACTCATTCAGGAAACAGTCATATAAGCGCAAGTGGAAACTTAGTTTTGACTAGTTTTGTATTTTAATCTTTGGACAAAAAAAGAAATGTCTGAAAAGAAGTTATCTTCTACCTATTTCTGTGATACACTGACTGGTTAAGGGCTACTATTCATATAAAAAGATATGAATGGAGGTGAAAACTGGTAGACTTTGTCTTCTCTCATTTAATACTTCAGCTAATCTATGTACAGTTACTATAATGATTGTATGTTGGTATTATTTTTCTAGAAAAAAATTTCTTTTCTAGGGCACTACCTTATAAATCATTATTTTTCTTAATAACCATTCTAGTTGCATTGATTTTATGGCTGAAAGTGCTTTAAAATAATTTAAAGAAAGATTTCATACAAGCACTACATGTCTTCCTTGTATGCCTCACCTTACCATCTATAATCTTACAAAGTGCAAATCAATAATTGGGAAGGGGTGTGCATGCAGCTCTGCTTTTAACAAATTGGTAGGCATGTCTGAAATTGTATACAAATCTTGCTTCCATAAGTTTCTTTGCAAGCAAATATTATTAAGAACTGAAATCACTAATGTAGTTTCTTCACTGGATGTGCTTGTGTGTACCCAAGCAAAATATTTGGGTATAAATACCTACTGGGAAGATTAGCATTTATCTACTCTACAGAGCTTGGAAAACATTAGATTTCTCTTAAATAAATCCAGAGATGTCAGATATCACATGTAAAAGAAATATGTGATTAAAAGCATTAATCCTTTTATGTTTCAAATGATTCAGTATAATCTTAATATAAAGTAGAAAGGCTGGGAAACAGGTCCACACAAACACATACATGTACTTGGGAGCTTGAGAGTTTGGTGTATTAGTTAAACCTATTAGAAAAGTGGTCTTAAAAATATATAAACCAAAACTAATCCCACTGTCACTGAGTTGATTCCGACTCAAAGCGACCTCATGTAGGGTTTCCAAGACTGTAAATCTTTAAAGGGGCAGAAAGTTTCATCTTTAGTGGTTGGTGAATTTTAACTGCTGACCTGTGGTTAACAACCCAACACATAGTCCACTATGTCATCTGAGCTCTATAATGTGACAAATTAAAACACATTGTAGACAATGTATTCTCATTTGCTTATTTTTTCATTATTGCAGTGAATGTTTCTGACTGCCTACTATGTTTTAATGGAGCTCTGGTAGTGTGGTGATTACAAATCAGGCTGTGAACCGCAAGGTCAGCAGTTCAAAACTACCAGCTGTTCCATGGGAGAAAGATGAAGCTTTCTGCTCCTGTAAAGATTTACAGCCTCAGAAACCCTGTACAGGGTCACTATGAGTTGGAACCGACTCCACAACACATAACCACCACCACCACTATGTTTTAGGCACTCTCCTTGGTACCACAGATAGGGTAGCAAATTAATTAAAAATAGTATTGCTCCTACAGTTTATAATCTTATGAAGGGAAAATTAGCATCAGTCATTCATTGTCAAAAATTTCTAGGCAAAGTTTAGAATAACAGCTATAAAAATTCACAAATTGCTACATTGTACAGATATCTAGCAATATCAAAGCAGTTTGTATCCACATGCTATTAATTGCTTTATTTGTCATTGACTGAATCACAACTATCTGCTTGCTATAGTTTGACCTGTTGAGCTGAGGTGGGGATTTCCTCTGTCTCCAGCTTTATGTTCCCAATGTCCATAAAGTTTGAACTGAGCTGAGTTATTGTCTGCTATTTATATTATTACCACCCACTATGAGTTCTAGATCTCTCTGAGGACCAAATCTAAATAAAATTAAAATATGAGTAATTTGGCATGTCTTTGAGAAATATTATGGAATTTGTACAGGACATCACATCATTTCATTCCAAGTTTATACACGTTCATTGTAATAGACAAAATAAAATTTAAGAAATTTATATTTCAATATTATAGAATTAGAGAGGAATGTTCCATATAACTTAAAATAGGCCAACAGTCTTTCTTGTAACCAGAGCTTTGCTTATCTTGAGGGATCCTGGGGGTTGAGCTATTAGCCATTTGGATTCAGATACTTGATTGCAGTAGCCTATGAATGTTAATTTAGAGCATGGATCTCCTTGAGGCACCTCTAACTTTTTAACCATGCAATGGTTCCATGCCATGGAGAAAAGTGATTGAATCTAATATATATAACCAAATACAGACAATGTTATTTACTTCACAGTCCCAGACCCAAAGTCTGTACAATATCTTTTGTCCTTTACATGGCCTTGATTGTTGTTGTTGTTAAGTGTCTTTGAGTCAGTTCTGCCCCATAGCAACCTTCATAGGGCTTCCAGGGAGTTATTGGTGGGTTTGAAATGCTGATCTTGTGGTTAGCAGTCCAATACCAGGACTGAAGCACCACACCAGGACTGCTGACCTTGATTAGCATGTGGGATTTTCTTGCAAATTAGGAGATTCTACTGAAATCCTTACTTAAGGCATAGATGTTTGTTATTATTCCTTCAAAAGAAAAAAAAATCCCCAAAAAATATGTTCTGTTGCTGGACTTAAATCCTATATAGCCTGAAAGAAAAAGATAGAGCTAGGTTTCATCTTGTTGACATATGTGATTCATCTTACCACTTTACTGGAACAATAAGTGCATTAACTCATGTCCCTAAAGGATACTTAATGTAAGACAACATATGAAGCTTGTAGTAGTACCACCATTACTAGCTCCTGATCTTTTAACAAAAAACATTTTCTTTGGTACAGGTACATCAACAATAGTCACTGTGCTAAAGATGGGGTGTGCACAGTATTTTGTTTTTATTGTTTAATGTAACTCTACTCCAGAGGCATTGACAGAAGAATCTTGACCCTCTAGATCTTGTCTTGAAGTCTGAATGACTTTAGAAAACCATGGAGTCAAATTTTATTAGCCATTGAGAATAAAGTTTCATGTAGTATTGGAAACAGCAGAATCATAGGAACCCATTTAATATACAATGATCATTTCTTCTTCCTAGAAAGTAAATTGAAACAAAAAAAGCAAAAGTCATTTTGAAGCTATTTCTTTGCATTTTTAGCATGTTGCATTAGGCTATCAGGACTTTTTATTGCACACAGGTCACTAGATGATGTGCTAGGATGCAAATGAGAGCCTGGCCTCATGAAATTGTAGGGAAAGTAGATATTACACAAAGGGGGCACAAGCCATGCCTAATCTCAATCATGTGACACATTCAAAAAAGGTCTAGGTTGCAAGGAGAGTATTTAATAGGAGGACCTACTGGAGTCGTGGTGTGGTGCTGTGGGTTAATGCACCAGATGGCAAAGCTGTTTTAATTGCAACATCGGCAATTCAAACTCACCAGCTGCTCCTCGGAAACCCTATACAGGGTCGCTATGGGTCAGAACCAAATCAATGGCCCTTAACAACAACAGCAATGGTGTAGTCAAGTAAGGTTTTCCTGAGGAACTGATATTCAAGTTTATACTTAGATGCTTGGAGTTGGCTTAATTCTTATTGTGTGTAGGCTGAACTAAAAAATATTCCATGAATCCAAATTAGCACTCCTCCTTCATATTTTCTCAAAATTAATGCCGTCAACAGTGATATGGAGCCAAAAAGTGATAGCAGCTATTGAAATAAGATAGACATTCATAATAAAATGGGAAGGATATTGATTTTTATCCCAAACTCTGAAGCTTCTAACATATAAAGAAAGGCATGTGAATAGAATCTATCTCCTATTATAAGTGATGGAATATAAAGTGATAGCAGTGATTTGAGAAAGGTGTTACCAGATTATTTATGTTCCTGTGACCACCTTGATTCAGACCATTGACATCTGTCTCTAGGATTAATCCACTAGCCTTAAAGTTAGTTGGATTCCCTGACTTTTGTCTCTTCCCTATGAACTGAATACTTCATACTACTACTCGTGTGATTTTTTGAAAAAGCAAATCTGATGATATATTTGACATTGGTATTGATTCTTAAACCATAACAAAAGGCCTTTGAGGATCTGGTTATTTCACTGTCTCACCCTGTACTCTTAGCAGTCCATAAAGCATACTACACTCTCACACATCCCAGTGCTTTTACATATCCTGTTCCATCCACCATAAGCACTTTACTCTGCCTTTTTTCTTTACCTTATTAAAACTAATTTACTCTTGTGTATTCAGGTCAAGGGTCAGTTTCTTGAGGGAAACATCCCTGCTGCTCCGAACTAAGTAAAGTATCTCTCCTAGGAGTCTTCATTGCACCTCACATATTTTTCTATCATAGCCTTATCATATGCCACTAACTAGGTAGCCACTTGTCACATGTGGGTATTTAAGTGTGAAATAACAAAGCTGAACAAAATTTGAGCATCTTAATGTCTTTACACTAGCCACATTTAAGTGCTCTATATCTAACAAATTAATTGTATGTGGCTAAGGTTATCATATTGGACAACACAGATGAAAAAATTTCCCACCATTTTAGAAAATTCTATTGGAAAACACTGACTAAAAGGTGAATGAGTCCTAGTAGCACAGTGGTTAAACAGCTAGGCTGCTAACTGAAAGGTAAGTGGTTCGAACACACCAGTCACTCCATGAGAGAAAGATGTGGCAGTCTGCTTCTATAAAGATTTGCAATCTTGGAAATCCTATGAAACAATTCAACCTGACTGTAGGAATTGACTAGACAGCCGTGGTTTTGGTTGGTAGTGTGGCTAAAAGGTTTGGAATACTTACTTATCTTCTTTAGACTTGGAACTTTTTGAGGTCACATATATATCTCTAGTGTTTTGTTGTTAAGCGCTATCTAGTCAGTTCCAATTCATAGCAATCCTGCATAAGGTTTCTGAGAAGCGACTGGTGGGTTGGAACCTCTGACCTTGCAGTTAGCAATTCAGTGCTTATCCTACAGTGCTACACCAGGACTCCTCTCTAGTGCAAACAATGCTTAATAAATGTTTGATGAAAGACTGAGTATGTTATTAAGATCTGCATCTGTTCTGTTATTACATATAAGCAAAGTCTTTTATTTTTTTAGTCTAACAAAACAAATTGGATTAAAGGAGCATTTTAGAGAGGCAGGATTAAAAGGTAGGTTAGATAAGCAGGGTGAAACTATTGCTCTATCTCTTGCCTCAGGAGTTAGGATAAATAGGATCAAGTTCCCATCCTGATGTCCTTTCACTAAGAATAAGAGCAATGGAAGTTCAGAGTTTCATTCTGGAAATCAATTTACTTGACTGTTATTTGGAGATGGGTATGAGAAGCAAAAACAGATACAAATATTGCTCACAGAAACAGGCTGTATTATATCTGCTGCAAAAAAAGTCCAGCAGACTATGCCACTTTTGGTTGGAAGACAATACTAAGAGTGACCTAAATATTTAGTTTAATTACTAAGGGGAATACATGTTCAACTTAAAGCACTATTGAGAGAAATTGGAAGGTAACTATAACTTCAAATTATTCACTAGCTATCTACCACGCTATTAAGCAGTCTAAAGATGCATTTTTTCAGTGTGGATTATTCTCTAAGGTCGCAGATTATTCAGTATAAAGAGATACAATGCCCAGATCAAGGAGGTTCAGGTAAAATGAGTAAGGCAGATCTATTTTCCTCTAGCAAAACTAAGGAGCCTCTGAACCCACAAATCTCTGTTAATACAAAAATAAATTGATCCGAAAAGATTGAGAAACAGGAAAGAGCAAAGAAAAAATTTTTGTTCCTGCTTTTATTTCCATTTTCTGAAAACAACTTTACTTTGTAGTCTTCTAATTCTGCACTTGTTGTTGTGGGCTGTCACATCTGTTCTGACTCACTGTGACCCTGTATAGGGTTTCCAAGAGTGGCTTGTGGGTTTGAACTGCTGATGTTAGCAGTTCATGCTTATCCTACAGTGCCATACCAGGGCTCACTTTGTATGTAGCAAATACTCAATGTTCTAGTTCCCAACCTGTTCAAAATTAGGTATGTTTCTTGTAACTGTTAAGTGCTGTCAATTAAGTATCCAGGGTACCCAATGGTAATTAGTGAAACTTCCACAGGTTGGATTAAACCCTGGAGTGACTTCTACATTTGAATGGCTCTTAATCATTTTACCAATTTAGATGAACATATTTAGTGGTTAAGGAACTCTGTATGATAGCATGGTGGCTATGAGTCAGGTTGCTAACCTCAAGGTCAGCAGTTAGAAACTACCGGCTATTCTGTGAGAGAAAGATGAGGCTTTCTGCTCCCATAAAGATTTACAGCCTCGGAAACCCTATGCAGGGTCACTAAGTCGGAACCCACTCCATAGCATACCACTCTTACCACCACTATTTGAAGGTGGTTGTTGTTGTTGTAAAGTGCCATTGAGATGATGCTGAATCATACAGCAACTCTGTATATGGTTTCTAAGGAGCGGCTGATGAGTTTGAACCACTGACCTTGCAGTTCAAACCAACCTTGCAGTCTAGTGCTTATCCTACAGCACCACACCAGGACTACCATTTAATGGTTAGAGACCTTTTTCTCTTTCCCTCTTCCTCCATTGACTTTGAATGCAGCTTTGCCTAATTAGGAAAAAGGTTGTTATTGTTCATATCATTAGTAAGATTTCACTTTATACATACTGGATATTAAACTGTTATTTAATTATATAATTTCCAAACTTTTGCTCCAGTCTGTAGATTGTTTCTTCATTTTATTGAAATATTTTTTAAGAACAAATGTCTTTATTTTTTATCACAATCAATTTTGTCCTTTGTTGTTCAAGTCTTTGGTATCATGTCCAAGTTTTATTGTTTAAGGTTAAGTCTTTAAGTACCCTGACATTTTCTTCTAAGAGATTTATGGTATTAGGTTATAACTTAAGGTCTTTGATCCTTATGAGTTAGTGTTTGTATATTGTGTGAGGCACGGGGTCTAGTTTCAATCTTTTGCTTGTGGAAATCCAGTTGTTCCAGTATCAATAATTAAAGAGGCTGGTTTTTGTGTGTTTTCCTCCCTTTTTGATGGATCTAGAAATTTTTCCAAAGATTAATTAACTGTAGATGTGTGCAATAATTCTGGACTCTCAATTTTATTTTATTGCTGTATATACCTATCAGAGTCCTGGTATGGCACTGTCAGATAATTACTGGATTCCTAACCATAGATGGGTTAAAACTTACCAGCCACTCCTTGGGAACCCTTTACAGCATAGCTATGAGTTGGAAGTGGCACTTAACAACAACAACAAAACACATTCCTATCATTACACCAGTATGAATTGATTACGGTAGTCTTGGGATATGTTTTGTGATCATAAAGTGATTGTCCTACTCTCATTTTTCCAAGATTTCTTTGGTTAATTGCAGTGTTCATGTGCAATTCCATATAATTTTTTTAAATGTTTTATTGTGAATTATATGATAGTTTACATGAGAGAACTTTAGTTTTACATTAATTCTACCGTATATCATTTCATTTCCATGGTTCCAATCCCCTCCATGCATCATCAACCGACCAAAGGGTATACCCTACAAACCCGCCCCCTACACTCCACCCCTCCACCCCCCTACCCCCAGTCTTCAGCACACAGTCCCTCTCCCTCTCTGGATCTAAAGTCCCTAGCCACTTCATCAATCCACATCATTGTCTCTGCCTCTATCTTGGGCCTCACTGCTTCTTTTGGTAGGGTCCCGTTCTCGGCTCTTCGTTGATGGTCCTAGAGACCTCTGCTCCTAGACTGACTGGAGAGTTAATCACTCCCTTCCTTTACAGTTCCAACCCTCACAATCAGTCCTGATAACAATTATTCACTAATGTGTCACAAGTGACCCATCTGCGTTTCAGTTCATCAGCTCCACCTAGACAGATCGTATAGTACTCACTGGAGATTCTGCTTTCCTCCGTGCCCCCTGGCTCTAGGTCCCCTCTTGAAAGCTTGTAACCCAGTCACTTCTTGCCTTTGTAGTCCCCCCTCCCACCCCTATTTTGGGTATCCAATGTCCAAATTGCCCATCTCTGTCTACTCTGTGTGTGGAGGGGTGGGAATGATTCTTGCTGTAAGGATTTGTTCCCTCTTTTGAGTTACTGCATCCATAGGTGTAGGTCAAGTTCATCAAATTATATCAAATTACTCTTTTTTTTCCTCTTCTTTCTTCTCCTGGTTGAGCTCTGATCATCCAGTCATCAAAGCCAGGTCAAGTGGGTACCATCTGCAAGTGTGGGTGTTCTTGTGCATATGCGCTCTCTTCCTATCGGTAGCTTCATTCTCCACTCTAGTCCTCTGTGGCTATGCCACTAACTCTGGGCCCAAGAGTCCGCAGGTCCCATACTGCTGGCCAACCAGGTCTCCACCCGGGTCCACAGAAGCTCACCGAACATTGTAGGGCTTAGCTTGCCTCTTCATTGCTGCTTTTACCTCTCTTCCTCCTATCGGTGATGAGTGTGGTCATCAAACAGAGTGTGTATTTCCATTGAGTCTTTGTCTTGGAAGGGGGTTTGCACTGAGGGGACCCGACCACTTGCCTTGATATTTCCTGGGCAAGCAACTTGTTTGTTCTTATAGTAACAGTCTATCTGCCTCTATTGTTTCACATTTTTCCTGTAGGTCTCTCTTTCAAGAAGTATCTTCTGTTCTTCTAGCCGCTCCAGGCTGGTCTGCTCGTCCTTTCAAGGAGAAAGTTCCCATCTCTAGAGATCTGGATTTGGTTCAGACTTCTACCTATAGTCTTATGTATTGCAAAGGGTCTGCAGGAAGCCTCCTACACTGGGCACATTGTAGCCCCATTTTAGGTATTCCAATCAGTTATAGGCAGAAGACTGACTTACAAGCTTTCTATGGTGATATTTCTGACTATTCCTTTCTCTCCCCCTCCAGTGTCTATTTTATATTATAATGCAAAGAAGACCAAGATTCAAAAGACAGACAAGCATCTTAACATTATTCCCCCCTTTTCTCCATTCCAATGATGACTGAATCTCTGTATCCCAGAGCCCTGTAGTTCTAAGGTTGTGCATACATCATTCTTTATCTCTGTCCCACTTAGCCCATTCAAACATGTCTAATTTTTTCTCCCATCTGCTTTGTTCTTCTATTTCCCTCTCCCTCCTTGTATGTTGCCCCCCTGCCCAGCACCAAAACTTTCCTGTGTCTAATCCCTACCCTGTGCTCCACCTTCCCCTCCCTCTCCTCACCCACCACCAACATCCCAGCAATCAACAAGGAATTCCCCCTACCCCCTTTAGTATGGTTTTTCTTAGTCCTTAACAGTAGTGGTCCTATGCAGTATTTCTCTTTTTGTGACTGACTAATATCACTCAGCATAATGTCCTCAAGGTTCATCCATGTTATGCGGTGGCTTGCCGCTTCCTTGTTATTCTTCAATGTAGCATAATGTTCCATTGTGTGTATATACCACAGTTTGTTTATCCATTCTTCAGTTGATGGGCACTTTGGCTGTCCCCATCTTTTTGCTATTGTAAATAGTGGTGTGAGAAGATGCTTTGTAGTATTTTGATATTTGTAAACTTATGTAGATTTGTTTTGTGTCCTAAAACATGGTCTATACTGGAGAATGTTCCATGTGAACTTGAAAAGAATGTGTATTGTGCAATTGTTGGGTTGAATGCTCTGTACACATCTATGAGGTCCAGTTGACTGATTGTGTTGTTTAGTTCTTCTGTGTCTTTGTCAAGTTTCTTTCTGGTTGTTC
>NW_006409007.1:241251-242675 GCF_000296735.1 Chrysochloris asiatica | reverse complement strand
ACCTCAGCCTCATGTGATTACCCAGGCTAATCTCTTGTTCCTGACCCACCTCTGGGAGGGAACAGAGCCCTGAGCTAATGTTAACCTGCTTCAGCTTCTGTCTTGTATGCTCATACAGCTTTCTCTGCCTTATGTTTAAAACAATTAATTGTGAAGCTGTTGGCCCCCACTAACCAATCCCAAATAAACCCATGTATGCACCCCTATTCCCTATAAAATATCCTCACATAGGGAAGACAGAGCTCACCCTCTGGATACGAATCCACTGAGTCATGTGCTAGCACAATAAAGCCCTTCCTTTGTTACAACCTGAATCGTATTGGCAACTCCTTCAGAGCGACTCCAGTAACATTTCAGTGCTTTCCAGTCAATTCTAGGCCATAGTGACCCTATGCACAACAGAACAAAACACTGTCTGTCCAGTCCTGCACCATCCTCATAATTGATGTTATCCTTGAGCCAATTGCTTCTGCCACTGCACAAACTCAGCTTGTTGGGGGTCTTCCTCTTTTTTGATGACCCTCCACTTTACTAAGCATGATGTGTTTATTCAAGTGATACTCACTCCTGATAACATATTGGAAGTTTGAGAGACAAAGTCTCACCATCCTGGCTTCTAAGAAGTATGCTGGCTGAACTTCTCCCAAGACAGGTTTGTTTGTTCTTTTGGGCAGTCCATGATAATTTTAATATTCTTCTCCAACATCCTAAGTCAAATATATCAGTTGTTCAAAATGACCTTGCATTAAACCACAGCTCCACACCAGGATTCCAATTGTTGTTGATGTTAATTAGATGTTTCTTAATCATAGTCCAGTTTTCACATGTGTATGATGAGGCCATTGAAAACACTATGGCTTGGGTGAGGCACACCTTAGTCTTCAAACTGACATCTTTGTTCTTGTTTTTGTTAAGTTCTGTGGAGTCAATTCTAGCTCATACTGACCCTATATAGGGTTTCTGAATAGCAGCTGATGATCTTGAACCACCGACCTTGTGGTTTAAACCAACCTTGCAGTCCAATGCATTAACCCTCAGTGCCACAATAGGTCTTATGTAGCAGTTTTCCTAATACAACATTTGATTTCTAGACTGCTGCTTCCCTAAGTGTTGATAGTGGAGCCAAGTAAATGAAGACTTTAACAACTTCAAAATTTTCACCATTTATGTGAGAATTTTTAGGCTTTGAACTTCTTGAGGCCGCATATGTGTCTCTATGCTGTTGCTATTGTTGTTGTTAAATGCCATCAAGTCGGTTCCATCCTGTATAGTGTTTTTGAGGAGTAACTGGTATTTTTTTTTTTTTTAATGTTTTATTGTGAATTATATGGTAGTTTACATGAGAGAACTTTAGTTTTACATTCATTCCATCGTATATCATCTCATTGCCATGGTTCCAATCCCCTCCATGCATCATCAACCAC
>NW_006409007.1:239172-240831 GCF_000296735.1 Chrysochloris asiatica | reverse complement strand
GACAATCATTCACCCTTGCATCCCAAGGGACCCATCTGCATTTCTTTTCATCTGCCCTCCCAGACAGGTTGGACACTACTCACTAGAGACTCCATCATCCTCCCCACCCTGTGGATCTAAGTTCTCTCTTGAAAGCTTGTAAGCCAGTCACTTCTTACCTTTGTACCCCTTCTCCCATTTTTGCTTAGTCAATGTTCAAGTTGTCCATCCCTACGTACTCTTTGTGTGGAGGGGGTGGGAATAATTCTTGGAGCAGGGATTTGTTTCCTCTTTTGAGCTACTGCATTTATAGATGGATGTCCAATTTATCAGACTATATCAGATGACACTTTTTTTCCCTCTTCTTTCTTCTCCAGGTTGAGTTTTGTTCGTCCCATCATTGGAGCTATGGCAAGTGAGTATCATCTGCATGTGTCGGTCATTACCTCTACTCTTAATGCTTGCAGAGCATATGGCACAGAATTAAGCTACTTGAACCAGGAGACAATCTCTCTTTCTAATAAGTTTCTATTTAGATAAAAAACCAAACAATGTTGCTTCTACAGAAATTAAGACCTTCAGGGTTTCAATATTCCCCCTTTAATGTTTATCCCAAATAAAGCATTTATCATTGATTCAATTTGCAAATGAGTATATTCTTAAATCAATGATCATATGTGTTAGTACAATGTCACATCTGATTTTCATTAATCTGATAAGAAATCTGTATAATTTTAAGCTCAGCCATACATAGATACATAGTAAAGTTTTACTAAAGGTAATACAGAAATGGCTGTAAGCGTATATTGAAAGAGAACTTACAGAAGTTCAAGCCAGATTCAGAAGAAGCCGTGGAATGAGGGATATCATTGCTGATGTCCGATGGATCTTGGCTGGAAGCAGAGAATATCAGAAAGATGTTTACCTGTGCTTTATTGACTATACAAAGGCTTTTGATTGTGTGGATCATGACAAGCTATGGACAACATTGCTAAATATGAGTATTCCTGAACACTTAATTGTGCTCATGAGGAATCTGTACCTGGACCAAGAGGCAGTTGTTAGAAAAGATCATGGAAACACTGAATGGCTTAAAAGTTTAAAAGGTGTGTGACAAGGTTGTATTCTTTCACCATATTTGTTCAACTTGTATGCTGAGCAAATAATCTGAGAAGTTGGGTTATATAAAGAAAATGTGGCATCAGGATTGGAGGAAGATTCATTAACGACCTGCGATATGTAGATGATACAACCTTGCTTGCTGAAAGTGAAGAGGACTTAAAACATTTATGGATGAAGATCAGAGAGCACAGCCTCCGATACGGATTACATCTCAATGTAAAGAAAACAAAAATTCTTATCACTGGACCAATAAACAACATTCTTATCAGTGGAGAAAAGATTGAAGTTATGGACTTCATTCTTCTTGGATCAACTATCAACACTCACAGAAGCAGCAGTCAAGAAATCAAACGATGCATTACATTAGGCAAATCTGCTGCACAAGACCTTTTTAAAGTGCTGAAGAGCAAAGATGTCAGCTTGAGGACTAAGGTGTACCTGATCCAAGCCATGGTATTTTCAATAACCTCATATGCATTCAAAATCTGGACAGTGAATAAGGAGGACCTTAGAAGAATTGATGCTTTTGAATTATGGTGTTGGAGGAGAATGTTGAAA
>NW_006409007.1:234459-239072 GCF_000296735.1 Chrysochloris asiatica | reverse complement strand
TTCACTGGGTATGCTGTAGGCCCATTTTAGGGATTGCAATCAGTCATAGGCAGAAGACGGACTTACAAGCCTTCTAGTGTGATGCTTCTGACTATTTCTTTCTCTCCCTCTCCAGTGTCTACTCAGTGCTGCCCGGTCAGGGAAGTGCCAGAAGTCTAGGTTTGATTTTTGTTTTCTTTGCACTAAGGTGCAATCCATACTTTAGA
The DNA here is from genome assembly GCF_000296735.1 of Chrysochloris asiatica. Taxonomy (NCBI): domain Eukaryota; kingdom Metazoa; phylum Chordata; class Mammalia; order Afrosoricida; family Chrysochloridae; genus Chrysochloris; species Chrysochloris asiatica. Next base: position 238,866 of record NW_006409007.1, on the reverse strand, counting down.
CTGTGGTCTTTTATCTTCACCAGTAAACATTTTAAGTCATCTTCACTTTCTGAAAGTAAGATTGTATCATGTTCAGAACACAGGTTGTTAAGGAATCTTCCTCCAATCCTGATGTCATGTTTTTCTTCATATAATCCAGCTTCTTTGTTTACTTGGATCCACTATCAATACTCATGAAAGCAGCAGTCAAAAAAACAAATGACATATTAGACAAATCTGCTGCACAAGACCTCTTTAAAATGTTCAAAAACAAAGATGTCAGTTTGAAGACTAAGGCGCACCTGACTGAAGCCATGGTATTTTCAATAGCTTTGTATGCATGTGAAAGTTGAACAATGAATAAGGAAAACGTTAGAATAATTGAGGCAATTGAGTTATGATTTTGTAGAAGCATATTAAAAGTACTGTAGGTTGCCAGAAGAACAAACAAGTCTGTCTTGAACAAAGTACATCCAGAATGTTCCTTAGAAGCCAAAATAGAGAGATTTTGTCTTTCATACTTCAAGCAAATTGTCAAGACTGACTAGTCCCTGGAGAATGACATCATGATTGGTAAAATAGAGGGTCAGTGAAAAATAAGAAGACTACCAATGAGTTAATTTGTCATAGTGGTATCAGCAATGGGCTCAAGTTTAACAATTATGATGAGGATGGTGCAGAGACAGGCAGTGTTTCATTCGGTTGTACATAGAGTTGACACTGATTCAACAGCACCTAAAAACAACAACAAAAACATATCAAATAGGTATGATGAAAGAACACAATACTGGTGCATAACTTTCCTGATTTTATACCACTCATCATCCTATTGTTCTGTTCAAAGGACTGTCTCTTGGTCTATGTATGATTAATGTTTTGGGTACCAATTCTTTGCAAAGTTATTCATAGCTTGTCATGATCCACACAGTCAAAAGCCTTTTCTTAGTCAATAAAGCAGAAGTAAACATCTTTCTGGACCCTGCTTACAACCAAAGTTCATCAGATATCAGCAATGGTATCCCTCCCTCATTCCACATTCTCATGTGAATCTGGCCTGAATTGTGGCAGCTCCCAATTGATGTACTGTTGCAGCTGTTTTTTTAAAATTATCTTCAGAAAAATTTTGCTTACATGTGATATTAACGATGTTGTTTAATTTATTTAGGTCACTTATTTAGGTCATCTTTAGTTTGGTCATAATTAAAAGCTTCCTGTATATAAGTCTTGCATATTTTTTGCTAAAATTTACTCCTGTGTTTTATTCCTTTTGATTATATTGTAAATAGGATTGTTTTCTTCACTTCTTTTCAACTTGTTCTTTGCTGATATATAAAAAACCCAACCTATTTTTGTATGCTGGCCTGGTATTCAGCCACTTTGCTCAATTTTTTTTTTATTCTAGTATCTCTGGTAGAATAGTGTTTATGAGTAAGGTTGCTAACCACAGGGTCAGCAGTTTGAAACTACCAGCCATTCTATGGTAGAAAGATGAGGCTTTCTTCTTCCCATAAAGATTTAAAGCCTTGGAAACCTATACAGGGTTGCAACTCTGCAGCATAGACCCACCAACCACCAGAAGCAGCTTTCATATAGGTTCTTGAGGATATTTTTTTTGTGTAGGATCATAGCAAACAATCCTAGGAAGTATTTTAGAATTTTTGTAAATGATGATCTTAGTCCTTCCACCCCAAAACAACTACTTTCTGGGATCCACCTACATGTAAACATATTATATCTGTTGTAATTTGAATATAACTTACTTTGCATTCTGCTTTTTTATCTTAAGATCACATTTCAAACATTAAAAAAAAAATTCAATTTTGTAAAGCGATAACTCTGGCATTACTCTTTAGTAGCTTGAATAGGCATTTACTGTGTAAGGAATTCCAACAAATCATTTTAGTCATCTATCAGACTTCAATGACACCATTCAGGAAGAAGTGGAGGTAAGAAATGAAAATTAATGTAACCCTGCAAGGAAAGAAGACAATGGAATTGCCAAGTGCTGTTGTCTGACAAGGCATCTCCAGAGAGGCTGGGAGGAAAACTACACAAATTACTGAAAGCAATTAAAGATATTGCAGGTTCTTCAAGTGTGGGGAAAGAAGATGTAAAAGATAGTGCCATGTGGATGGATCTCTTTCCCAAGAATATGTAGAAGAAGTGGTTAGGCAAGTGGGTTTGAATATATTCAAAATAGTGCCCCTGTGAACTGTGAAAGGATGGATGTGCTTGTTACTTTGTTCTGAAGGAGAGATTGTACAGCTTGCCCTCCACAACTGAAGACTTTTGGGTAAGAGCCCTCCATATTTCTGCCTTAAATAGGCATTAGTCGTTGAACTGGCCTTGTGATAAAGTGCCTATGCATTAGCGGCAGCTATTAGAGCCATGCACTTTTGAAATATTGTCTTCCTTGTGAAAGGGACCTTGTAACCTGCATAGTGACATGTGTTCCATTTTGTACATATGTAGAATATGCATGTGCGTGCTTATGAAGTCTATCAGTTTAAGATGTACAAATAAGACAAACTTTATAGCTTTTTTCTACTCATCTGCCAACTAGTGTTTTTTGCTTGGGATGAGACTATTAAGAAGAGAGAGATATACGTTTCCCAATAGCTTGCAGGCATAAGGAAAAGTTGGAGGATTTAACTTATTTTCTGTTGTTAACTTGTACCTTGTTGTTGTTATGTGTTGTTGAGTTGGTTACAAAACATAGTAACCTTGTATAGAGTTTCCATGGAGTGGATGGTGGGTTTGAACCACCAGCCTTGGTTAGCACTCCAGTGTTTATCCTATAGGACCACACTAGGACTCCAATATAGGCCTTGGTTGATTGGTTATGTGCCGTGGAGTCGGTTCTGACTCATAGCGACCCTGTACAGGGTTTCTCAGGCTATGAATCTTTATGGGAGCAGAAAGCCTCATCTTTATCCCATGGAACAGTTGGTAGTTTCAAACTGCTGACCTTAAAGTTTGCAGCCCGATGCGTAACCACTATGCTACCAGAGCTCCTTAACATGGGACTTAGTGAACTTAAAAAAATGTTTTAAATGAACTTAAATATGGTTTCACTGGACTGCTAACTTCCAGGTGGGCAGTTCAAATCCACCAGCCACTCCTCAGAAAGCCTATACAGGCTTGCTATGAGTGGAACCAACTTGAAGGTACTTAACAGCAACAACAAATGATAGCTGGAGTGAAAGAACAGAAATTAAACATGAGCTTACGTGAACCTGTGTTTTCCTGGCAATCTGATTTGTTCATAACAGGTTAATGTCATTCTGGTACAAAATTGTCACCAGTCTGCCTTTGAGGAAGACCTTGAAGGTGATTTTTCTAGTGATCCTAGAAACCTGGGTCATATCACATCCACTGTTTGTTTCCTTGGCATTTCTGGTTAATGCAAGAGAGGTGGACCTGATGCCCTTGGAATTATAGCCTTTACACTTCTGTGATTTATTGATGATTGGCTGCTACAATATGGATGATGACTTAGGTAGAAGCTAATGAGAGAAGAGAGGAACAAGCTGAAATTCATCAAGGACTTCCTGTGAGCTGTGTACCGAATTAGGCTCTCCATCTATGTGATATGTTTAGCTATAGGGTGAAAATATTACTCACAATTTTTAGATATGAAAACGGACAAGGTATAAATAACTGCCTGAAGTTTTCCAGCCAGTATGTCACAGAACCAGGGACTGAGTACAATTCTGACTCCCAAATCCAAACCCTTTATAATACTGCTCCAACAATAACATGCAGTCTTATAACCCAACTACATATAGGACTTGACATTTACTCATATTCAGAGTGCTCTAGTATAAGGAAAAGGAAAGCAGAATAAGGGAATGGAAAGCAGAATAGTGTTTAAAAGAATGGGCATCACAGTCATTATATTATTTGGATAGAAATTACAAGATCTTTGTATTTATCTTTTCATTAAATGAAACGTATACAAACAACATTAAAATGCTATTAATACTGAAAATTTAATCATCACAGCAAATATTTAGTTATCTTAACTATTGCATATTTTACACATGTATAACTCGTTCACATGTTTAGATTATATATGCTCCTTTTTTTGCCTTTTAAGAATTAATATTAATTAGTAAAGATTTTGATGGTATTCTAGCTATCCTATTTCATCATACTCCACCTTTCATTACCTCTACTCTTCTTTTTTTTTTAAGGTTTTTATTGTGGATTGAGTAAAAGTTTACAGGGCACACCATCAGTTTTACATTCAACAAATCATATATCTTGTTTCATTACAATGATTACAATCCCCTCCATGTACCATCAGTTAACAGTATTTCCTTTTATCCACTTTAGCTTTTTAAAAAACACACAAACAAAAAACCCACTTAGGCATATATAATAATTTATATCGCCAAAGGGCACATTCTGCAAGTCTGCTCCTGG
>NW_006409007.1:222444-229325 GCF_000296735.1 Chrysochloris asiatica | reverse complement strand
ATAGATCCATTTTGGAAGAAGTGCAGCCAGAGTGCTCCTTGGAGGGCAAGATGACCAAACTTCGTCTCTCATACTTCGGACATATTGTCAGTAGAGATCAGTAGCTGGAGAAGTATATCATATTTGGTAAGGTGGATGGTCAGAGAAAAAGAGGAAGACCCCAATGGGATGGATTGGCCAAGTGGCAGCATTGATGGAATCAAGCGTGGCAACAGTAGTGTGGTTGGCCCAGGATTGAGTAGTGTTTCATTCTGCTGTGCATAGGGTCGCTATGAGTCGGGACCAACTTGATAGCACCTAACAACAACAACAATATATGTTTTTAAGTGCCTTAGAGTCAGTTCTGACTCATAGTGACCCTATCTATAGAGGGTTTCTGAGGAGAGAGCTCTGGTAGCATAGTGGTTATGAGTCAGGCTGCTAACCTCAAGGTTGGCATTTCGAAACAACCAGACATTTTGCAGGAGAAAATGAGAATTTCCCCACTAAAAACTTACTTCTTCAGGAACCGTATGCAGAGTCGCTATGAGTTGGAACTGATTCCATGGCACACCACCACCACTATATATAATATGCTATATAGTCACACAACTTGGAAAGTCAGTACTTTAGTTAAAGTCTAATTCTAATTAGAAGAAATAAATGTGTTATGTGAGATAAGACGCCATGCTTCATCATTTACTGTAATATGCTTGCCATATTAATTGGTTGGGAATATTTTATGCAGTATCAGAGGGATAAACATCATATGCAGACCATCTGATGTGTACCATTGTCCTGACTGACCTAGCCTTAAAGCATCAGTCCCCACTCCGAAATGTTTATAATCTTGGGGCACTTTGATCTATCCTCAGAGAATTAGCAAATTAAAGTTAACTAGATAGCAACAAGGTTACATTCCACAGTTACCCTGTGGGTTTTGAGCCAAGATGAGTACTATAGATACCTAGTGAGCTCAGATCTGAAGTTTGCTCTAACCCTTGCTGACTTAGGTCATTTGTTAGCTGTTTCTTTTTGCATATTGTGTTTTCCTGGCTTATTGCTCTTCTACAACCTTCCTAGTCATTTTCCTTTTAACCAAGTAGTCTGATGGTCTTAGAATTTGGACATTCATCAGAGCACTAAAAGAGGTGGTGAGTTTCCCACTAAGCTGTCACCCTGAAAGAACCATATGGCTCATGTGCTCCAATCTAAACCTGTTTGTTGTTGTGGATGTAGGTCTTTCTTGGTAGGCAGCAGTATCTATTGTGTGTATGGCCTGGTTAGTACTTTCCCTGGCTTATTATTGGAACAGCTGACCCCATTAGGACACTAATTTACCTAGATAGGCACTAATTAAGGTTAGTCCTTGATGGTATAGATGGCTAATTACTCTTGGGCTGGTAACCTCTAGGTCAACAGTTCAAAACTACCAGTTGTTCTGCAGGAGAAAGATGGGGCTTTATGCTACCCTAAAGATTTACAGCCTTGGAAACTGTATGTAGACTCACTGTGAGTTGGAACCAACTCCACGGCATACCACCACCACCACCAGTATTGAGCTATGTAAGAAAAGTCCCCTCCCAGAAGCCAAACCCTAGTAAATTATTGCTGGGTAGGAGAGATGAGAATGGTTGACCGCAATGGGCCTTGAATCGACTTCCTTTGTTGCATTTTTCTGAACTCCCAAATATCCTCATTCAATCCTTAACAGAAAATGATAAGCAGTTTTCTCATTTCTATTTCCACCCCCATTGGCCCAAAATGACATAACAACTGCCTTCAAAAGTTATTATAAATTGAAGCATGATTGGTCCAGACAGTATAACACAAGTTCTTAAGGATAATATCAAAGCAACATAGCATTTGCCTAACACACCAGGGTACAATAGAGCTTTGGAGTCAGATGAGAATTCAAATTCCAACTTTTTTCATTTAGCAATTTTTTTGTGACATTTAACCAATAACTTAATTTCATGTTGCTTCAAATTTCTCTTCTATAAAAGAGATAATGGTATGTAATTTAGAGTTGTTAAACTTATAGCAAACAAAGTCTATCACAGTGCCTGATACGTAGCATGTTCACAATGAATATTATTAAATGTAACTATTTAATATAATACTTTATAGCACCCAGTCTTATGAAGTATGATAAATTTATGCTAATTGAAATTAATAATATTAATATCATTGTGTATGGTCTAGAAAATTATCCTTATAAAGAGCTGATGATCAGGTATTGTAGAGCAGTTGACTAGGTTGTTGAGCTGAGAGAGAATAAAGGTACATGTAGGAAAATGAGGGAGGACAGACACACAGGAAACCAAATTGGGCAAATGGATCATTGCCCACTGATCCAGATACACAAGGGCTTAAAACAGACTCTCAAAAGAGTGTTTGCCAAAATCTAGAATATCTGGAAAAGAAAGGACAACATTCTCAGGGCTAGAGCCAAGGCTATTGAACTGGAAAGATATCTGCCAATGTTTAATAACATCTGAGCCAAAAGCCTGATGCTTATTGATTCCAAATAGAAATTATATCTTATCTGGTTTAAGCCCAGAACAAGAGAATGGCTGGAACAGTAGGTACTAGTGTGTGTTTTTTTGTTAGCTACCCTACAAATGACCTCAACTTGGGTTGACCCCCGTACATAACAAATGATCTGTTGCAGATCAAACCATTGTGATCCATACAGCTATCATTGCCTGATGATATTCAGAAATAAATTGCCAGAACTTTCTTCCTAGTCCATCTTAACTTGGAGGCTCCCCTGAAACATGCTCATGTTGTTAAGTGCCATGGAGTTGGTCTTACTCATAATAATCCTGTATAGTGTTTCCGAGGAACAGCTGGTGAGTTTATGGTCTTGTGCATTATCCTGCAGCACCACACCAGGACTCCATTCATTATAGTAACTTGCAAGTTTTCACTTACAGACAGGTGGTATTTGAATATGAGATGTACTGGCCTGGTATCAAACAGTGTCTTTTGCCCACATGGAATATGAGAATTCTACCACTGAACTGTCAATGCCTCAAAGTTAAAATAAACATGTTTTGCTGCCTCAATAACCCCAAGCTTTTAGAAAGGGAGAATATAAACCTCCTACAGCCACAACCAAGTGCCCCTATGGATAAGGCACTGTTCCTCATTTTGTGTCATGATAACCACAGAGTCCTGGCGTGACACTATAGGATAAGTACTCAATTGCATTGTTGGTTTGAACCACAAGGTCAGTGGTTCAAATCTACCAGCTGCTCCTCAGAAACCCTATACAGGGTTGCTATGAGTTGGAACTGACTCCATGACACTTAATAACAATAACAACAATACAATTACAATCAAAATTACCAATCACTTCCACCTATGTGTTATTTTGAACAACCTAGGCTGAACTCTGGAGACCTGCTGTAGCGCTGAAGGATAATGAATTCTGATAAGAATTTCATGATACTATTATTCACCTTTCCTGCAAGTGAGGAAACTTAACTCCAAAAGGGCTACCTGATTTGCCTACTATCAAAGTAGTAAAAGTCATTATTGAAATCTGTGTATCTTCTTGTATTATATTGTGCAGAGTTGCTGATTAAGCTGTATTTTTAATTTATGTCAACTATTTACATTTGTGTTATTATTAAGTGCCATTGAATCAGTTTGAATTCATAGTGACCCTATATATGGTTCATGAGAAGTGGCTGGTGGGTTTGAACAGCCAACCTTACAGTTAGCAGTCCATATTGACCCTAAGCACCATCTCTAAAATTCTCCACTGTGGTATAGATCAATGGTGAACTTGAGCAACGTCCTTAATTAAGTACATACAGCTGATGTGTTAGTAAAAAGGAAATTAATTTTAGGAAGTCACTCTATAAATGGTAGATTTTGCTGTAATTAATACTGAGGTTTAATATCTCATGCTGTGATAAAAGCACAGATTACTTAAAAAACAGTTTAAAATCATAATTTAGTTAATGGCAAATGTGTGGTCCAAGTCTAATACTACATGCTGCTCTGTACTATCTTCCTTGAACAAAGTTACGTGTTGGGCATGTACTGTATATCAGCACTGCTCTCTCTGGGTTCGTGACTAAATTTAATACTGCATTCTTTTAGAAAGCCTCTATGCTGTGCCATGCACAGCTATGCACAAAGACCAATAAGACATAGTATCCTCACTCAAAGAATGCACAGTTGAAGGAAAAGACATATCCAAATCTACTTGATGCTTAATGTTTCCAAATTGATGAAATTTCTCCCACAGTGCATTTATTTCCAAGCTATATTCCATTACTTGTTATTCATGATACTTCCTAGGCATTTTTAAACTAACTTTATTTGTTCACTTTCCTCTTTTCATCCCTTCTACCTTTGCATCACCATACCATTACATGTGCTATATTTTCTATCACAAGTCTCTCTTTTTCTCATTTCATAACAAGCTCAAATGTCTGTAAAGTTTTTTTGTGCTTCACCTCGTATGCCTGTATATCTTTCCTTCCACTGAATTCGTGCAGTAACCTGTCTATACCATATTTATGCCATTTGTAACTTTTTATCTTATATTAAACTTATGAGTGTATATATCATATCCTTTACTGAGCTGGAAACTTTCAGGGTAAAAAAAATGTAGGTCTGATTTATATCTCTACCATGCCTAGAAGAGCCAATCCACAGAGTACAATCTCAAAACTATTGATTTAAATTAATCTAGAGATTGTATATTTTATTTAATTCAACATTCATAAATTGAGTATAAGTTTTTTGTGATAAAGAATAGAATTTTATTATTTATCACTAAATAGATTCAACCTTGAGCATGTGTATATGATTGATTACTTTGGTTTTATCTGTGGGAACCACACTTGCTTCAGGGAACACTGGAAAATTGTGGAAGTGGCCTTGTCTTCATCAGACAACTGAGGATTTTTTCTTATGTTTTGTTTTTAAGTTGGACCTTAAAGAGCATTCTAAACAGATCTCAAGCTAGATCTGGAGCGGAAGACAGAAGATGAACTGGTACATTCAAACTGTGATGTTGATGTAAAAATTGACTAATAGAAGATTGGATAAATGAGAAATAGAACCAGAGTGTTCCTTAGAAGTAAGAATGGCAAGACTTTGGCATGTTTACTTTAGACACACCATCAAAAAGGACTAATTGTTAGAAAAAGACATCATCTTTGATAAAGCAGAGGATCAGCAAAAATTAGGGAAACGTTCAATGAAATGGAGTGACATAATAGCCAAAACAATGAAATCAAACATACCAACAATCATGAAGATGGTGCAGGACCACACAAAATGTTATTTTGTTATATATTTATAAGGTCAGGATGAGTTGGAGTAAATTGAGGGCAACAAATAACAGCAACAATAGTTCTGAAAGGAAATGTAAACGCAAAACTTATTTCTTCTTGATTAACTAACTCATTAACTTTACATTTTTGGGTCATTGCTTTGGTTGTGAAGGAATATTGTGCTATGATACTTATGTCTCTAGTTAATGCTGAGTTCACAGGTTTTAGGGGGTGCCACTTTGTTTATTCCATGATTATTCAAGAGGGAAATATTTTTTCAAGGCTAGGTTTGTGTGTTTAATGTGTTTTTGTTTGTTTATGTGTGTGCAACACTTTAATCCACTTTCTATAAAGTACCCACTAATTGTTTTATATTTTCTTTCCCCCATCTAATAGCATTTACACATGACCTCACTCATTAATACTCATTCTGTTTGGAATTTACAACATTGATTTTCAGCAAAACTAGAAAACACTTGTTAGAAGATGATTTAGAACACTTTCTTCTAGCAAAAGAAAACTGGGTTCTGACTGGACTTTTACTCTTTCTTCGTCTTTATTTATCTGAATGTATATCACTTGCTGTCAAATTGATTTTGATTCATGACAACCCTAAATGTGTCAGAGTAGAACTGTCTCCATAGGGTTTTCAATAGCTGTCTTTTATTTTAGAAAAAAAAACAAAAAAAGATCACAGGGCCTTTCTTCTGAGGTGCCTCTGAGTGGACTTAAATCTCCAACCTTTCAGTTAGCAGCTCAGTGCTTAACAATTTGTGCATCTCAGAGAACATGAGTTAAGAAATCACCATATCCTGAAGTAAAAGCCATATCATGAATAGATAAATATGCACACCCCTGTTCATCTCAGCACTATTCACAATAGCAAAAAGATGGAAATAACCTAAAATACTTATAACAGATGCATGAATAAACAAACTATGATGCATGCACACAATGGAATATTGTACTGCATTAAAGAAGGATGATGAATCTGCAAAACACCTCATAATGTGGATGAGCCTGGAAGACATTTTGCTGAGAAAAGTTAATCAGTTACAAAAGGACAAGTATTGTATGAGAGCACTGTTACAAAAAAGTCAAGAAAAGTTTTCACAGAAAAGAAACACCAGAGAACAAACAAGATGGCAGATTGGGTGGAAGTGCAGTAAAGAGCTTCATCAGCAACAACACAGAATACAAGACCAAGCAGGCTCAGGGGATGGTCCCTGAACTCTGAACCAAATATAAAGGAATATTTAGAAGGTTGGAAGGCTTACAGCTAGGGGAATTTCTAGCAGAAGCAAGAAATCCATTGCTTTCTAATTCAAGATGCTCTGCTTCTCCAAGAGCCACCATCTTGGACCAAGCGGATGAAGAATCAGAGCAGCCACGAATGCCTGACAGAACCATGGGGATAAAGGTGTGGACATTCTTTTCTTTTGGTATTTGTTCATTGCTGTCTGTGCACTTCCATTCTGTGACTATAGGGGTGCCTGAGCTAATGGACACCCCAGGCCCTCAGAGGTTTCTACTATGCATGTGCACAGATCGCCTCAAAATTTAAAGAAACAGTTTCCACTTAAAACTAAATGGCCACAGCTG
>NW_006409007.1:221221-222344 GCF_000296735.1 Chrysochloris asiatica | reverse complement strand
CTTTCTAGTGGGAATGTCTCACCTCACAAGGTTGTGGATGGGACTCAAGATTCCACCTAAGGTCCTATACTCTGTAAAGGCTTTGCATGAGGCCTATTTCACTGGGCAAGTTGTAGAACCCCTTTTAGGTATTCCAATCAGGTATAGGCTGAAGGTGGGCTTATAAGTGTTATCTAATCATGTTTCCCAACATTCATTTCTATCCCATTCAAGTGTCTATTTTACAATAGTAAGCAAGGGAAACTAATATGCATAAGGCAGTCAAGGATTTTAGTATCATTTCCCCTCTTCAAGCTATACCTAGATCCCTGTATCCCAGAGCCCTGTTGTTCCAAGGTTGAGTATGCATCACTATTTACCTCTGTCCCACTGCACCATGCAAATCTGTCTCAGTGTTCCCCTATCTATCTTGTTCTTCTGCCTCCTCCCCCCTTCTTGTATTGCCCTCCCCAACACCCAAAATAAACACCCCCATCCCAACCCCATTGTGGTTACTTTATATTCCATTAGTTCTTCCCTCCATTTATTTTATCCAGTAATCTACCTGACCTTCCCACCACCTGGATCTAGGTTCTTCTGTGTTTACCTTTTTTCACATTGTAATTGTTTTGATCATAGACTGACCTCCCAGATCCTCTGTTCTTATAATTTTGTTCTGTTCTTGACTCTTCCATTTGTCCACCGAGTTCAGGTTGATTCTGCCATGTACATCATTCTGTAGTTGTTATGTGTTCTTCTTGGTTCTCAGTCCACAGAACTTCCTTTAGGATGTTTTTCATAACAGGGTTGGCTTTGGCAAAATCCCTTAGCTTCTGCTTATCCTGGAATGTTTTGATTACACCATAGTATTTGATTGACAGCTTTGCTGGGTACCTTCTTGAGTGGCAGTTTTTTTCTTTCAGGGTTTTATATATCTCTCCCTATTGCATTCTTACCTGCATGGTTTTGTTGAGAAATCTGAACATAATCTGATTTGCTTGCCTTTGTATATTATATTTCTCTTTTCCCTAGCTGTTTTCAAGATGCTGTCTTTATTTTTGATTTTGGAGAGCTTGATTATTATATGTCTTGGTGATTGTCTTTTAAGGTCTATCCATCTTGGGGTTCGTTGAGCTTCTTGAAT
>NW_006409007.1:218434-219047 GCF_000296735.1 Chrysochloris asiatica | reverse complement strand
AACAACTACAGAATGACATACGTGGCAGCATCACCCTGAACTCAGTTGACAAATGAAGAGTCACGAACAGAATAAAATTATAAGAACAGAGGATCTGGGAGGTCAGACTATGATCAAAACAATTACAATGTGAAATAAGGTAAACACAGAAGAACAGAGACCCAGGTGGTCAGAAGGTCAGATAAATTACTGGATAATATAGACTGTCTTAAATGGAGGGCAGAACTAATGGAATATAAGGTAACCACAATGGGGTTGTGGTGGGGGGTTTAGTTTGAATGTTGGGGAGGGCAATACAAGAAGGGGGGAGGAGGTGGAAGAACAAAATAGATAGGAGAACACTGAGACATGGTCTAGTGTTTGCATGGTCTAGTGGGACAGAGGTAAATAGTGATGCATACTCAACCTTGGAACAACAAGGCTCTGAGATTCAGGGATCTAGGCATAGTTTGAAGAGGATAAATAATACGAAAATCCTTGACTGCCTTATGAATATTAGTTTCCCTTGCCTAGTACTGTAAAATAGATACTTGAATGGGATAGAAAGGAATGTTTGGAAACATGGTTAGAGAAAACTTGTAAGCGCGTCTTCAGCTTATAACTTAATGGAATA
>NW_006409007.1:214484-216945 GCF_000296735.1 Chrysochloris asiatica | reverse complement strand
TAATGAAACAAGATGTATGATTTGTTGAATGTAAAACTGATGATATGCCCTGTAAACTTTCACTCAACCCACAATAAAAACCTTTAAAAAAATAAATACATAAAAATAAACATCATTTGATGGTTACCAGGGGTCAGAGGGGAAAGGAGGGTAAATAATTAACTAAAGGATAGATACATATTAGCTTGGGGGAAAGTGGAAAGCAATATATACAATAAGGTCAGTAAAAACTGATCAAGGCAAAGAAAGACACTGGGAGGAGTACAAGAGTTAAAGGCATCAAAGGTGAATACTACTATATATATATACATCCAGCAATAACTGTAATAAATATAACCTATGAGTGGATATATAAAGAGACATAAGTTTTGAAGAGGCGTGGGAAGGAGAATGGGAAGTATACATGTTGTTTGTTGTAGTTGTTAAGTACCATCAAGTTGGTTCCGACCCATAGCGACCCTGTATAGGGTTCCCAAAGAGCGGCTGGTGAGCTTGAACCACTGACCTTGCAGTTCAAACGGCTTTGCAGTCTGGCGCATTAACCCATACCAGGACTCCAAAAGTATACATAGGTTTGGCCAAACATATTTATCCATCTATATTGTATTTACATATACTGCAAATAGATCCATGAATACAATAAAGCATGGCATGGTAGGGAGGACATGGTAATGAAAACTTCTTTGCCATAATCAAACACCTTGAGGGAATGAGTTACTGGGACCTTGGGAGCAAAGTGTCAGGTGATCATTAGGGTGAGCTAGCACCAAAGAGTTAATAAAGGAAATTGTGGCACTGTGGGTTAATGTGCTGGACTGTAATGTCAGCTTGAACCACAAGCTTAGCAGTTTAACCTCACTAGCCATTCCTTGGAAACCCTATACAGGATCACTATGGGTTGGAACAAATTTGACAGCACTTAACAACAACAACAAAAATATGGTGAGTAGCAACGGGGTCTTACAAACTTGTTAGTGGCCATTGATGGTGCAACAATTGTTTTCTCCTTGTTTAGAATATAGAAGAATCAAAAAAATAAAAGACACATGAAATTACTTAGTTTAAAGAACTAATGGACCACACAGGCCATCATCCACAACCCAGAAGAACGAGATGGTGTCTGGTTACCACTACCAATTGTTCTGAAACAACTCACATTAGAAGATCCAGGATAGAGAGGGAAAAAATTGTAGGAAAAAAATAAAAAAAACATAAAAAAAAGAGATCTAGCTTCCTGATCTAATAGAAAGTGGTGAAATCCCTTGGTCACCTGAATTCCTTCCCATGGTCCAGTTGTCATCCAAACAATAGACAGATCTATAAGGAATTATGAATAGGATTATGAAATCCTTAGAACAGTCAATCATTCAAAATCTAAAGGGCAGCATTTGCCCAAGAAAAAAGTTAAGACACATATGAGGATTAGGAGAGATGGAGAAATGGAAACCAGAAATACATGATAGAAGTGGGACAGACGATGTTACATTGTGAGGATTGCAATAAATCATATATTTTTTAAAATGTGTAGGATTTAATGAATGGAAAGCTGATTTGGTCAATAAACCTTAACACAATTCACAAACAAAGTTAAAACAAGACAAAATAGAACAACAACAACAAAAAATGCCAACCATGTCCAATACGATTTTAACGATAAAGTCCAGGTTATACCTATGTTATTGCTGTCGTTATTGTTGTTAAGTACTGTGGAGTTGTTTCCAACTCATAGTTACCCTGCACAGGGTTTCCAAGGCTGCAAATCTTTATGGGAGCAGATGGTCTCATCTTTCTCCCGTGGAACAACTGGTAGTTTCTAACTGCCGACCTTGAGATTAGCAGCCTGATTTATAACCACTACGCTACCAGAACTCCTTGGTTATACCTATACTAGTGGATAAAGAGCCCTTTGGCACAATAGTTAAGACTGGCATGGTGGTTAAGAATTTGGCACAATGGTTAAGACTCAGCTGCTAACTAAAAGGAGAAAAGTGTGGCAGTCTGCTTCCATAAAGATTACAAACTTGGGAATTCAATGAGCAGTTCTATTCTGTCCTACAAGGCCTCTATGAGTTAGAACTGACTCAACAGCCATAATGGGTAATACTGTTAAAGTGTTTTATAATTCAGAGAGCTATTGCATCTGTATTATCTCACTTGTTTCACATAACAATACATAAAGAGACTATTGTCATCAGTGAATTAAAATTAAGGAAACTGAAGTTCAATAAAAGTTTAATATCCCTGTTAGATTCATATATTCAGTATGTTGTGGAGACAGAATTTGAACTTACATTTATGAGAGAGCTTCAAAAAGTTCATAGAGAGAAGGAATGAAAAGCTAATGGACCAATAAAAAGAGGCCAGACAGACGTAAGAACACCCACACTTGCAGATGATGCCCATTTGACTGGACTTCAATGACTAGATAAACAGAGCTCAACCCTAAGAAGAAAGAAGAGGG
>NW_006409007.1:202476-213869 GCF_000296735.1 Chrysochloris asiatica | reverse complement strand
TGGTTGGGTGAGGATGCATGGACAGGATGATAACTATGCCAACGAAATGATGGATGATGGAATGAATGTAAAGCTGATGTTCTACCATGTAGACTATCACACAATTCACAATAAAACATTAAAAGCAAACAAACAAACAAACAAAAAACTGCTAAAACTAAAAAAAAAAAGCTAATGGAATGTTTCCATGAACTTTTTGAAGCCCTCTCATATATAGTTCATTGAAGTAGTACAGTATCTTTTCATCCCATTTTTCCTTGATTATTTTAGATCCCCTTCTTGCATGTGTGTAGTAATAGATTTGTTAATTGCCATGGAGTTAATTCCAATACATAGCGACACTGTATAAGGTTTCCAAGGAGAGGCTGAACTACTGACCTTGTGGTTTTAACTACTGACCTTTTGGTTAGTAATTCATTGGCATCACCACACCAGGACTCTCTCTATATATGCAACTCTGGTGTTGTTGTTAAGTGCCATTGAGTTGGTTAAGACCCATAGCGACTCTGTAAGGGTTTCTGAGGAGTGACTGGTTAGGTTGAACTGCTGGCCTTGTGGCTCAAAGCGACCTTGCAGTCCAGCATATTAGCCCACAGTGCCTCACCAGGACTCCCAGGAGCTCTGGTAGTATAGTGGTTACAAATTGGACTACTAACCTCAAGGTCAGCAGTTCAAAACTACCAGATGTACCTTGGGAGAAAAATGAGGCATTCTGCTCCTGTAAAGATTTACAGCCTCTGAGCTGTATTGAAATTGCAGCTCAATGTAAAGAAAGCAAGTATCCTCATAACTATACCAATAAATAATATCATGATAAATGAAAAAAAAAAGAATGAACTTGTCAAAGATTTCGTTTTGCTTAGATCCACCATTAACACTCAGGGAAAAAGCAGTCACGAAATCAAATAACATATTGTATTACGCAAATCTGCTGTAGGAGACCTCTTTTAAGTGTTCAAGAGCAAAGATGTCAGTGTGAAGACTAAGGTGTGCCTGATTCAAGCTCCTGAAAAGATTCTAAAAGTCTTCTTAGAAACCTTGTACTATCAAGTCTGCTTCAACTCATAGTGACCCTGCTTAGAGTTTCCAAGGAGTGGCTGATGGGTTTGAACTGCCAACCTTGTAGTTCAAGCTGACCTTGAAGGGTAGTGCTTATTGTGCAGTGCCACACCAGGACTCAGTACATATATGTATAGATACGTACAATTACACATATGTAAATCTTTAAAACCATACATTTTTTCCTATATACAACTCTGTATTTTTTTTTTAAGAAAAAACTACATGTAGCAATTTTGTGTTGCTAATACAAACGTAGTTTGAACCACAAGATTAGTAGTTGAAATCCACCAGCTGCCCCTTTGAAACCCAATACACAGTCATGATGGGTCAGAACCAACTCTATGGTACTTAACAACAACGATAAATAGGTATAAAAATCTACCAATGAACAGATTTCCAAAGCAGACCTAGATATGTATATTTATAATAAATATGTTATACAGTTGTTTGTTGTTAGGTACTATCGAGTGGGTACTGACTCATAGTAACCCTATGCACAAGAGAATGAAACACTACTTGGTCCTAGGCCAACCTCACAATTGTTGTCACCCATTGATTCTGCCACTTTTCCAATCCATCTTGCCAGGGGTCTTCCTTTTTTCCTCTGACCCTCCACCCTATCAAACATGATATCCTTCTGTAGTGACTGGTCCTTCCTGACAAAATGTGTGAAGTATGAGAAACAAGTTTGTCCATTCTGGCCTCCAAGGAACACTCTAGCTGCACTTCCTCTAATACAGATTTGCTCTTTTGGCAGCCCATGGCACTTTCAATATTCTCCTCTAACATCATAACTCAAAAGCATCAATTCTTCTATGGCCTTCCTTATTTACTGTCCAGCTTTCACATGCATATGAGGTTACTGAAAATACCATGGCTTGGGTCAGGTGCACCTTAGTCCTCAAGATGACAGCTTTGCTCTTCAACTCTTTAAAAAGGTCTTGTGCAGCAATTTGCCTAATACAATAAGTTGTTTGATTTTTTGACTGCTGCTTCCACTAGTGTTGATAGTTGATCCAAGAAGAATGAAGTCCTTGACAATTTCAATCTTTTCTCTGTTGATAAGAATGTTCTTTATTGGTCCAGTGGTGAGGATTTTTGTTTTCTTTACATTGAGATGTAATCCATACCAAAGGCTGTGCTCTTTGATCTTCACCATTAAATATTTTAAGTCCTCTTCACTTTCAACAAGCAAGAGTGTATCATCTGCATATCACAGGTTGTTAAAGAGTCTTCCTCCAATCCTGAGCCATGTTTTTCTTCATAGAACCCAGCTTCTCAGATTATTTGCTCAGCGTACAGGTAGAATAAGTATGGTGAAAGAATACAACCCTGTTAAACACACTGTTTAATTTTAAACCATTCAGTGTTCCCATGCTCTGTTCAAACAACTGTCCGTTGGTACATGTACAGATTCCTCATGGGCACAATTAAGTGTCCCGGAATACTCATGTTTCACAATGTTGTGTATAGCTTGTCATGATCCACACAATTGAAAAACTTTGCATAGTCAATAAAGCACAGGTAAACATCTTCTGGTATTCTCTGCTTTCAGCCAAGATCTTTTGGTCATGAGCAATGATATCCCTCATTCCACATCCTCTTCTGAATCCAGCTTGAACCTCTGGAAATCCTCTGTCAATGTATGCTTGCAACTGTTTTTTATCAAATATTCAATAAATGGTTCTGGGATAATAGGCTAGTGTTATAGGCTGGGTTTTCTAAACAAGCAAATCCCAAAGTTGGTTTGAACCCAAGGGTCTCTCTCTCTCTCTCTCTCACTATATATATATACTGGTGAAGATCAAAGAGCACAGCCTTTGGTATGGATTGCATCTCAATGTCCAGAAAACAAAAATACTCACCACTGGACCAATCATATATATATGATTATGTATATAGATAGATAGATAGATAGATAGAGAGAGAGAGAGAGAGAGAGAGAGAATGAGAGTCCTTGTGTGACACTGGGTTAATGTGCTGGACTCCAAGGTTGGTTTGAACCACAAGGTTGGTGGTTCTAACTCATTAGCTGCTTCTTGGAAAGCCTATACAAGGTCACAAAGCCTATAAGTTGGAACCTCATAGTTTGAGGCACTTATCAGCAACAGCATATAAAAAGAAGTTTATTGTCAAGGAAATGGCTTAAAATTGTTGATTCCCAAGTCTGCAGTGGAAGAGAGAGCCTTTCTCATATGCCCATTATATTGGAAACAGGCCAAACCCACAAGAAAAATCCATTCAATTGATCATAGAGTTAACTATGCCCGTATTAGGTTTTATCACCATGGGACTAAACACATTTCAACTGCTATACTTCTGGAAATCCTGACCTAGTCAAGTTGACTATTACAGCAAGGTTTATGAGGAAAATGCATGCATTTCAACTCTCACATAACAAAACAAATAAAAAAATAATATCTAAATGAATTAAAGACTTCCATTAAACAATATATCAATTAGAAGAAGATACAAATGAATAATTGTCCAGTTGTAGATAAGGCAATATTATTATGCTTAAACTAATTGGACATGTTTCAAAAAAGCAATCAATATAAATGATTATATAAAATATTAAACTTTCTCATGTCAAAACCATAAACAACAAATAATAAAGTGAGAAACCTTCTGCAACAGTCATGGCATAAAATGCTCAATAACTTTAAAATTTAAAAGTCTAATAAATAAATGAGAAGACATCAAAACAGTGATACAAAGAGAAAATAAAGTCAACATACAGAAATATTGGTAAATGTGTTCAATTAGTAATCAAAAATGAAAACAAAGCAATAAGCAAAATTAAAAATTAGATACACAGTATTTATAAAGGTCTAGTGAGAGAAATACATTCATTCTCATGCACATATATAAACTGATATAGTTATTTAAGAAAGCAGCTGAATAGTGTGTAGAAAGATTAGCAAAATAATTCATATCCTTTGACCTAATAATGTTGCCTGTAGTAATTCATCCTAAAGACAATTTTTAAAAAGGGAACAAAGATGCTTGCTGAAAACAGAGGACTTCAACACTTACTGATGAAAATCAAATTCTGGATTACATCTAAACATAAAAGAAACAAAATTTCTCACAACCATACCAACACAAACCATTCTGATAAAGGAAGAAAAGACTAACATATCAAGGATTTTATTTTACTTTGATCCACAGTAAACTTTTATGACTCAAATGACATTTTGCATTAGGCAAATCTGCTGCTAAAATCTCTTTAAAGGATTAAAAACAAAAATGTCACTTTGAGGACTAAGATGTGACTGGAGCCAAGGTATTTTCCAATTGTCTCAAATGCATGTGTAAGCTGGACAGTGAATAATGAAGACTGAATTATGGTATTGGTGAAGAATATTTAATATATCATGAACTGCCTGAAGACAAACAAATCTGTGTTGGAAGAAGTACAGCCAGAATGCTCCTTAGAAGCCAGGATGGTGAGTCTTCATCTTATGTATTTTCAAGGATGAGTTATCAGAAGGATCAGTCCCTGGAGAAAGACATCATGCTCAGTAAATTAGAGGATCAGCAAAAAAGAGGGAGATTCCCAATGAGATGGATTGGCAGACTGCAACAACAGGCTCAAACACACCAACAATTGTGAAGATTGTAAGGAATCAGACAGTGTTTTGCTCTGTTGTACACAGGGTCACTATGATTCAGAATTAACTCAATGGCATCTGAAAACAAAAACCAAGCTTAGTGGTCAGAAGGAGAGGAAACTGAGGCCAGCACTACTCTCTGGTATTAGATCCCTTTCTTCCCCTGAAAATTGAATTCTGATCATCCAACCATTGAAGCTAGGTCAAATGGGTACTATCTTCAAGTTTGGGTGTTCTTGTGCATCTCCCCTCAATTCATATGAGCTAGATGCTTCATTGTCTGCTCTAGTCCTCTGTGACTATGTCTTTGTTCATGGGGTCAGGAGTCCCCAGATGAAGTAGCTTGAGGACAGTCCTCTGAAAAGAAGACACAGGTGCTGGCTGTCAGGAACAGGGTATATTGCCAATATAAAAACCAGAAGGACATCAGTCACTGGTGTGGAACTTCCTCGGTCACCCTTGACTCCAGTTCTCCAGAATTTAGTTCTTCCCAACTCTGGTGGCTGTGCTATAGGAGTAACCCAGGAATCATAGCTCCAGGCTTTCCACAGCTCTGCAAGTTTCAGAGACTGTTTGGGTTAAAACATGTCAATGATGAATGACCTCCAACCCTTGGAAAGTGAGAAGAAAAGCCAGAGGTTTAGGAATGGGCCATATCTTCTTCAATCCTTCCAGAAGTGTTTCTGCTCTGGATCCTACCTGCACCTGTTCTCCCTGAGCCTCAGCCTTTTCTTGTTGGTCTTCATCTGTGTGATTTGATCGCAAATTTCTGAGCTTTACTGGGATCTGATGACGTAAGAACAACTTCCCTCAATTTCACATCAAGCACTGCGTATGAAATCCTGCACTGAAAACCAAGGATGACAGCTCTTAAGGATTGATAACAACTCTGGGAGCTGAGGTGGAGAAACATAAGCAGGAGCTACAAGCATCCCAAAGCTTGAAAGACAAGGTGATTACTCTGGAGAACAAGCTGAATTTACAGGTGTAGGAACACAAATCAGATCATTTCAGCATGTTCCTGGCAGTCCAGCAGCTGGTGAAAGACCTGAAATCCCTGTCTTGCTACACGGATGCTCTTAAGAGCAATGGCTTTCAGAATACCTGCTGTCCCATTAACTGAGTGAAGCATGAAGACAGCTGCAACTGGTTCTCTCATTCTGGGCAGTTCTGGCACGAGGCACAGAAGTACTGCCAGCTAGAAAACTCCGACCTGGTTGTGGTCACTTCCCAAGAGGAACAGAATTGTATCAAGTACCACACAAGCTTTATGAACCACTGGATGGGCCTCATAGGTGAAAATGGGCCCTGAAAATGGGTGGATGGGACCAACTACCAGACAGACTTCAAGAACTGGTGGCCAGAGTAGCCAGACAACTGTTATGAATACAGCCTTGGAGAAGGTGAAGACTGTGCCACTTTACTGATGATGGTCGCTGGAATGATGATGTCTGCCAGAAGCCCTAGGCTGGGTCTACAAGACAAGGCTGAACTCCACCAGCTAGGAACCATCTCTTCCTCTAATATATTTCCTCAATTATTAGACCTGCCCAAGGGGTTTAGGATTGGAAATTCTCCTATCTATGGGCCTCCTCCCCCATCTCAGGGACTTTCACGTAGAAATTCAGGGAAAGGGGGAAGGATGATGTCTGATAAATGTATAATGGTGTTTGGAGGTGTGGGATAATTGAAACTTATAACTTTTTGTAATTTACTATAAAGTTTATCATTGACAACTTTTTTTAAAAGAGTAAAAAGAAAAGAAAAAAAACAAACTTAAAAAAAAAAAAAAAGAAAGAAAGAAAGAGGAACCTGAGACTATGTCCCTCGACCACCCTTCAAGTCTGGGAAGGAACTCACCCTCACAGTCCTACTTTTAGTCAAGTAGTAAGAAGTGTATAGTGGGGACAACATTAATAAAGTATGTTCGCTATGAATTATGGAACAGTCAATTATTCAAAATCAAAAGGGCAGCATTTACCTAAAGACAAAGTTGAGAAGGAATGTGAAGGTGGATGGAATGGAAATAGGAACCACAGGGAGGAAGCCGGATAATGCTACATGAAGGGAATTGCAATCATTGGGACGAAACAGAGTGTGTTATTCCTTGAATGTGAAACTGATGATCTTTTTGTAAACCTTTAACTCAATTCACAATAAACTGTTTTAAAACACAGCAACAACATTTAATAACAGATAATAGAATTAACCCTGTCATGTTATTTTATTTCCACTGCTATGAACATAGAAGGCCTGACACTGAGAAGGAACAAAAGGTTAGTTGTATGGTGGAGCTAATGATTGGCTACAGTCTAATATATAATAGTTGTGGAATGTTTCTGTTGTTAAGTGCATTTGAGTCAGTTCCCATTCACAGCGACCCTGTATAGGGTTTCCAAGGAGCAGTTAGTGGGTTTGAACTGTTGACCTTTTGGTGCACGTCCACTGCTGATCCTACAGTGCCTCACCAGGAGGAATAGTTAAGTATTTTATAGTTTATGCAAGGAATTAAATGTTGTTGTTATTAAGTATTGTCGATTTAGTGAGGTAATTAAATACACTTATCAAAATCAATGTTTGGAAGAATGTTAAATGGAAAAATGCTTATTTATGTAACATTTGTTAAGAAACAAAGTATAGAATTTTATATGCAGTACGATAAAGGAGTCCTGGTATGGTGCTGTAGGTAGGTTTGAACTACAAGGTTGATGGTTTAAACGCACCAGATGCTGCTTGGAAACTCTATTCAGGGTAGTTATGAGTCAGAACCAGCTCAATGACACTTAACAACAACAAATGATTATATGTGTAAATATACACATGCATTCATATATACAAAGAAAAATACCAGGACTATAATGTGATATCAGACATATTATAAGGAGGGACCAGTCTCTGGAGAAGATCATCATGCTTAGTAAAGTGGAAAGTCAGCAAAAAAGAGGAAGATCCCCAACAAGTTGGATTGGCACAGTGACATCAACAAGGGGCTCAATTGTAACAATGATTGTGAGAATGTAACAGGAGTAGGCAGTGTTTCATTCTATTGTGCATAGGGTCACTATGAGTCAGAACCAACTTAATGCACCTAACAACAACAATAACAAAATATGACAAATGCTAATAGTGATTATTTCTTGGATTTGAAATTACAGATAATTGCAATTTTCTTCATAGTCGTGTCCTATATTTTTCAAGGATTTCACCAAAATTAACACACATTTAATTTACACATATGCACAGAATATTATACAATGATTCACATTAAAAAATAACAGTGATAACATCCAGGTGGTGAGATATTTTTATGTTGTTGCAAAATTTCTACAATCACGATGCACTGTATTTAATTGTAAAAAGGTATGTTAATGTCATATTTAAAGGTCAACAGTAAAACTTAGAAAGACTGGATATCAAAGACTAAAACTTAAAGAGATATTGATCAGAGTGTAATAGGTAGATTTCATTAGTAGCTCTGACTCTTCACAATTCCTCTATCTATCTGGTAGCGTAGTGGTTATGAATCGGGCTGCGAACCTTAAGGTCAGTGGTTCGAAACTACCAGCCTCTCTGCGGGAGAAAGATGAGGCTTTCTACTCCCGTAAGGATTTACACCCTCGGAAACCCTGTACAGGGTCGCTATGGGTCGGAACCGACTCGACGGCACTTAACAACAACAACATTGTCCTTACTATATAATAGAGTCCTGATGAAGTGCTTTAAGTTTAAGCAGTGGACTGCAAGGTTGGTTTGAGTCACAAGGTCAGTGGTTCAAACCCACTATCTGTTCCTTAGATACCTGATAATGGATCTGAATGAGTCTGAATTGATTCGACGGCACTTAACAACAACAACACTTACTATGGGGTTGGCCACGTGATTTGTGTTGGTCAATAAGATGTTAGCAAGTATGACATAAGTAGAGCTTGAAATAAATTAAGCTTTGTGGTCAGTAATTCTTGCCCTCTGGCTGTAGATTGGGAGCATAATCTGTCTTGATGCAGGATAAAAGGTGGCTGATTCAATCACCTCTGTCACTTTAACTCACTGAAAACTGTCTACCAAACATTACAATGAATTTATCTGAGACCAGGAGAACCATCCAGCTAGTCCAGAGAGTCATCTAACAACAGATATGAGAGCTAAGTAAATGCTTAATTGTTTATAGTGAAAATAGTTACTAATTCAAAGGATACAATAATTATTTATTTTCTATATAGGTCTCAAAAAAAATCCCTTCTTTGGCGGCAAGAGTATTTCTTTAAGCCTCATTGAAGTCTGCAAGAAACATTTCTCTTGGTAATCAATTTCAGTAGCTCTCACAGTCCACAAGCCACATAGATTTCATGAGGAAAACATAACCCCTGAATAAAAGACCTGGACCTGAGCATTATGGTTGATGGAAAGATCCTCTGTTATTTTTCCATTTTCTTATAGTAAGCTGGAGCCCTGGTGTGGTGCTGCAGGATAACACACTGGACTGCAAGGTCGCTTTGAACTGCAAGGTCAGAGTTTCAAGGCGCTTTGCAGAAACCCTATACATGGTCACTATGTGTCAGAACTGACTTGAAGGCAATTAGAAACAACATATTCAGTTACTATCAACATGTCCCGTGACTATAATCAAATTAGCACAACGACAAACTCTGATTTCCAGGATTCAGAGCTGAAACTTGTTGCCATTGAGTGGACAATTTTAACAAAACAAAATCCTCACAACTAAAATAATAAATAACATCATGGTAACTGGAGAAATTTTTGAAGTTATCAAAGATGTCATTTTGCTTGTAATAAAGCCAGTGTTCATGGAAGCAGCAGTCAAGAAATCAAGACAAGTATGCTGCAAAAGATCTCTTTCAAGTGTTGGAAAGAGCAAAGATACCTCTTTCAGGACTAGAGTGAGCTTGATCCAAATCATGGTATTTTCAATTGCCCATATGCATGTGAAAGTTTTTTTCTGTTGTTGTTAAGTATCATTGTTGTTGTTGTTATGTGTCATGGAGTTGGTTCCAAATCATAGTGACCCTTTACAGGGTTTCTGAAGCTGTAAATCTTTATGGGAGCAGAAAGCCTCATCTTTCTCCTGTGGAACAGCTGGTGGTTTCGAACTGCTGACCTTGCGGTTCACAGCCCAATTCATAACCACTATGCTACCAGAGCTCTTTATAGGTTCCAAATCATAGTGAAACCTGTATAGCGTTTCCAAGGAGTGAAGGGTGGATTTGAATCACCGACCTTGTAGTTCAAACCAAACCTGCTGCCCAGTGCAACATCCTAGTACTATGTACAAAGAAAGACTGCACAAAAATAGATGCATTTGAATTATGATGTTTTTGAAGAATATCAAAAGTACCATGGACTTCTAAAAGAATAGACATATCTAAGACAGATTGTTTCTTAGAAGCAAGAACATTCTAAGGAACACCCAGAATGTTTCTTAGAAGCAAGTATGGTGAGACATCGCTCATACTTTGGACTTCTCAGGAAGGACCGTTCTCTGGAAAAGGACATCATACTTGGGAAAGTGGAGGGTCAATGAAAAAGAGGAAGACTCCTAACAAGATGGATGACATAGTGGCAAAAACAGTGGGCTCAAATGTAGCAATTGAGAGGATGGCACAGGATTAGGCACTTCCATTATGCCCAGGATTGCTAAGAGGTGGAACTGACTCAGAGGCACCTAATACTAGCATGTAATCTTTATAATCATTGGTATGTTCAAACTGTAGCTATATTATCAATCCATTTTATGGAGGGTTTCCTTCATTTTGTTGTTTCTTCAGTTCCCCCTTCTTCATTAACCATAATCCCCTTTTCTAGTGATTGCATCTTTTCTACTGAGCTAAAATTCTTGTTGTTGTTAAGTGCTATTGAGTTGGTTCTGATTCAGAGTGACCCTGCATAGTGTTTCTAAAGAGTGACTGGTGGGTTTGAACTGCTGACTTTGCGGTTAGCAATCTAGTGCTTATCCTACAGCACTACACCAGGACTCAAGCAATTAATTAGTGTTGAGATTAGATATAAGACTATGGGTAGTCTACCGGTTACAAGCAAAGCAATAATCAAGTTTTATCTGACTCCTACTATAAACTTTTCACAATTTCTTGTCAAACAGTAAACCCAGTGCATGAATCAGAACAGTGACAAAATTTAAAAATGGAAAACCACTACTTTGGTACTTGTCAGTAAGTTTCTAAAAAAACACTGTTTCAAAGGAAAAGGACCTTGTCAGTTTCACGGACACATTAAAAGGATATCATGATCCATTTAAATAACAAAATAATTATTAAAATAATAATTTACTGAGCACCCAAGCAGTATCCATATTGGGATATGCTTTTAACATGGATGACATCATAATAACCTTACATGGTAAGCATTATTTCCTTCATTTTACAGAAAATGGCTAAGAAATATATTAACTGAGGTTTAGAGAGGTTTTGAAACTACTTGTATTATAGACTGGTAGATTAAAGCAGCTGGATCATTTCACATCAACATCCCTATCTTATAGACAGCAGACATACTGGTTTCCATTTACCTTGAAAGTTACATTTACCATAAAAAAATAATAGATTGGCCTTATGATGTAAAATAGAATTATATTTCTTAATAGCCTAGCTCTTTCCTCCAGGGTATCTTTCATTTGCTATACAGTGAATACTTTTTAAATTTGTCTAGAATTTTATATGCAATAATATTGTTTGTTGTTGTTGT
>NW_006409007.1:200164-202051 GCF_000296735.1 Chrysochloris asiatica | reverse complement strand
GCCACTTGGCCAATCCATCTCATTGGAAGTCTTCCTCTTTTTCTCTGACCCTCCACCTTACCAAACATGATATACTTCTCCAGTGACTGGTGACCTCCTGACAATATGTCTGAAGTATGAGAGATGAAGTTTGGCCATCCTAGCCTCCAAGGAGCACTCTGGCTGCACTTCTTTCAAAACAGATCTATTGGTTCTTTAGGCAGCCCATGGCACTTTCATGATTCTCCTCCAGCACCATAACTCAAAAGTACCAATTCTTATATGGCCTTTCTTATTCACTGTCCAGCTTTTGCATGCATATGAGGTTATTGAAAATACCACGGCTTGGGTCTAGAACACTTCCAAATTTATAAGCTCTTATCTATCAACCTATTGGACATGAAATTCAAAGAGAACATATTTTATTTGCTGCTTCACAGACACTCCTTCTGACTAATTATAATGTTTCCTATTTAGTTCTTAGGCTCATAAATGTAAAAAGAAGTACTATCCCCATACAGCTGACAAATCTTTTTGTGGATTAGAGCAGCCCCAACACTACCCTTGCTTCTTCTTCCCTTCCTCTCTCCTCATCTGCCTAGGTTAACCTTTTAGCCAAACAAGTCCCATTACCTTAATTAGCCTTGTGGAAATGTTCTTTGTCTCTTCTGTATTGAGCCCTGTACACAGACAGTTGCCTGTTTGAGAGACATTAGTAAGCCAGTCACATAAAGATATTATTAATTTACAAGAGCTTAAAATTTTGCTAATTCCAGATTCTGTGGCTTTAATAGGGGCTGTCATAAATTTAAAGAAATGAACCTGGAAAAAATCTTGAAATTTATTGATCATTTATGATATAAAATTCTTTCAGGAGTATATCTTTTTCAAATTCCCTTTAACTCACCCTGTACTATCCTGTTTCTCTCAGATATCTAGAATTTTCATTTTTTTAAATTGTGAATTGAGTGACAGTTTACAGAGCATATCATCAGTTTTACATTCAACAAATCACATATTTTGCTTCATTACAATGATTGCAATCCCCTGGATGTATCAACAGTTAACAGTATTTACTTCTATTCACTTTAAATATTTCATTTCTTTTTGTGTCTCTCACTACCTTCATCTTTCTTCTGCCAACCTCCCTCTTGTATACTACCTGTCCTGTCACCCATGTTAACACAGTGACCCACTAGACCTTGAATATTTTCCATCCCCCCTCCACTCCATAAGTAACATCATTTCTTTTCTTTTATCAAGAAAACCCTTTCTTAACTTTTTACATTAGCTTAATACAATATTTGTTCTTTTGTGATTAACTAATTTCACTTCAGATCTATTCCTCTGTCCAACAATGTATTGTCTATTTCTGAAATCTTAGTATTATTGTTGTGTTAAGTGTCATCAAGTTAGACTCAAATCATAGCACCCTGTATAGGGTTTCCAAGGAGTGACTGGTGAGTTTGAACCACTCACCTAGTGGTTCAAACTGACTTTGGGGTTGAGTGCTTTGACTTTGGGGTGGGGGCACCACACCAGGAATTGTTCTGAATTTCTAATTTCAGGTTTTGTATTGTTTCAAAATTTGCATTTATTTTGTCTTTTTGTTTTTGTAGTGTTTGTCTGAATTCTTATAAAGTTTTATCTGTATTCTCCTTGTTTTCCTTGATCTTTCTGTCAATTCTTTAAAGGTACCTAAAAATCAGTGGGTAGTTTTGAACTGCTGACCTTGAGATAGGCAGCACTATTCCTAACCACTAGTGACCCTGTATAGGATTTCCAAGGAGCGCCTGCTGGGTTTGAACTGCTGACCTTGTGGTTCAAACTGACCTTACTGTGCAACGTATTTATCCTGTAGCACCACAACAAAGCTATGTCTTAAAAAGATCTCTTGGAAAGAGATGG
>NW_006409007.1:197465-197884 GCF_000296735.1 Chrysochloris asiatica | reverse complement strand
AAAGAGGAAGTAAAACTCTCCCTATTTGCAGATGATATGATCCTATACATAGAAAACCCCAAAGAATCAGTAAAAAAGCTACCAGACCTCATTGGAAGATTCAGCAAAGTGGCAGGATATAAGATCAACATACAAAAATTAGATGGATTTCTCTATACCAAAAATGACAGCATTGAAATGGACATTAGGAAAGCTATACCATTTACAATAGCCACCCAAAGGATGAAATATCTTGGAATAAAAGTAACCAGAGCAACAAAGGATTTATACAAAGAAAACTTCAAAACACTACTATAAGAAACCAAAAGAGACTTAAAAAAATGGAAGAACGTACCATGTTCCTGGATAGGAAGACTTAACATTGTGAAAATGTCAGTACTGCCCAAAGCAATGTACACATATAATGCAATCCCAATCCA
>NW_006409007.1:185361-195336 GCF_000296735.1 Chrysochloris asiatica | reverse complement strand
GCGATTGGGCTACACGGCAGGTTGGTCCTCAGGGGACTTGGGCCTTGGCAGCGACCAGGCTGTGAGCTGCCTGGGCCTCGCTGTAGGTAGGTGATTTGTGCCTGGGCCTTTGTGACCAATCTGTGGATGGGTTGGGCCTTGGGGCAGGCATTGGCCTCAGTGGGCGTGTATCTGATGACATAAAAAATGCCTCTCTCAGTCTCTTTGTACCATGGGTACCCAGAATTTCGTGATATCTGCACTGATATCCCTCTCTATTTGTTTGGCTTTTCCAATTTATGCTTCCTTTTCTCTGGAAATGCAGCCTTCTAAATGGGGTTGCACTAGCCCTGCACTTCAAGGTCTGCAGGGGGCAGAGGCAATCGCCCGTGCGGCCGCAGGAAGCAGGAGTCACGTGCAGGCAGGCAAAAGCTCAAAATGCCTGTAATTCCTCAGCAATTTGATGTTTCAAAAAAACGAGTTCAGAATGTTGAAATATATGATCTTATGTTTGCTCAAAGGCTGTCTGTCTGCTAGACAGAGGTTTCCTATGTGCAATTCCGCCCCTTTTCCCCGGAGCCTGCCTTACCTGAGTTGCCTGGTCCAGGATGCGCCGGAAGTCCTGGTATTGGTATTGGCTTCAGGGGATGTGGTTATGGCTAGGCTGTATGGACAAGGTTGCTATCTCCTGTCAGGTGGGAAAGAGGAGAAAAATCCTCCCACATATACATACACACATACAAGAAAATAAAATAGAATAAACTAACAAGGAACCAACAATGAAAATAGAAACAAATAAAAATAAAAACAGACAGCAATGAGAAAAAAGAATATAGTAACTGCAAAGAGAAAACAGGGATGGGAAAATGGAGCTACAGAAGAGAAAAGAAGAAGAAAACACTTACCAAAAGCAGGGAGAAGGAAGATGAAAAAAGAGAGTATAGAATAGTTAAGAAAGATCAAAAAGAAAAGAAAAAAGAAGAGAGGAAATGAGGAATAGAGAAAAAAAAAAACTATAAAACCAATATAAAATGGATAAAATTCAAGGGAATGGAAAGAGAAGAAAGAATAAACAAACAAAAATAACAAAACAATGAAAGGGAAAAGACCAAAATAAAATGAAGAAAAATAGTTCAGCTGCACCCACAGAGAAAACTCTGGGGGGTTCCTGCCAGGCAAGGAGTTCAAGAGGTGGGTTTTTAAGGGATGTGACAGTGGGTTCTTGGCCATAGACAGAGATCCTATACGCCTAGATGTTATCTAAGTTCAGGGCACTCAAACCAGAAGTAATTTGTGGAAGTCCCTCCTGGAGCTGGTTTCAGAGTCTGTTAGGACCATAGGGCAATGGGGGCAAGGTGGCTGGTTATTAGGTTTTATGCTAGACTAATGCTTGTCTGATGAGTCTGCAGGTTCTATAGCTCTGGCACTGAGCTCAACTAGGCACAAATGCAGTGCAGTCTGCCCCCTCCTCACAAAGGCATGGTTCACAAACACTGGGCTCAGATCTCCAGGATAGCAGGGTCTGGCTGAGGATGGATGAATGATGGTAGGAGCTGGCCATACCTCTGGCCACCAGGGAGCATGAGGGAAAAGATGGAGTTGCACCATTCCCCTTGCCTGTTTGAATCTGCTAGGCCAGACCACATTCTGTCACCAAAGCTGTTCACAGAAGTTCAAGATGGTTGAATCTCATCTGGTCAGCCACTCACCAGTCAGTCTCACTCTCTCACTACCCCTGCTCAGTTTTCCTTCCAGAAAGCACTCAACCCACTTCTCTAAAGTCTTCTCTGAAGTTCAGAGTCCCAGAATTTTAATTGGTGTCTATTTCATTTGGTCTCTCAAATTTTTTTATTGTTGTTGTTGTTGTGAAGTTCTGTCAAGTCTGTTCCAACCCATAGCGACTCTATATAGGGTTTCTGAGGAGCAGCTTGTGAGCTTGAACTGCCAACCTTGCAGTTCAAATAGCTTTGCAGTCTGGCGCATTAACCCACAGTGTCACTTATAATCATCTACCTACTCTGCTATCTTCCTGTGTTTGCATTTTCTTATATCAATAGAGGTAATTCATCTGAAGGCATTAAATATAAGTCTCTCGTGCTTTCAAAACCCATGAGTTCTAATTTGAAAACCAAATTTGAAAATCAGAACTTCGATTATACATGTTAATGCTTTTCTTTAAGTTTTGTTTTCTGCAATGTCATTTTGGTCTGATTCAAGAAGGGTTTATGCTTGAATACTTTAAGATACTGAAAGGGAAATACAAGTAAATTATAATTCATTTAATAAATAAAGTCAACATAGGGCTAAAGTGGCACTGCTTCTTCAGTTCTTCCAGAGATTGATTTGAAAAGTACTAGCAACTGTTCCTCTCTGATAAAATTCATTCTATGTTAACATGAAGTTCTTTGGCATGCTAGGAGTCCTACCTGTCCTATGTGTTGTCATTGTTAGTGCTGTCAAGTTGTTTCTGACTCATAGCAACTGTTTATAGGGAGGGTTTCCGAGGAGCAGTTGGCGGGTTTGAAGTGGCGCAAACTGATCTTGCAGTCCAGCACATCATGACAACCAAATGAAAGCCAGCTGGAGTTTAATAAAGTCTACAAAGAATACTGTGTTTAAGCTGCTCATCATAGCATCCTCTTTGTTGGATTTATTTTTGTTTTAAAGGATGTTATATCTGGAAAAAGTCTTTAGACTTCCTATAGTTAAACAGAATCAATCCTTATTTTCTCTCTGTGTGAGCAAGGCAAAGTTACAGAGCAAGTGAACTTTCACATGGCATTTATATTGTGTCTGTTCAGTAACCTGTAGATTAGTCTGCTCTGGAAGGAACTGAAGAAGCAGTCCCACCTGAACCCTACATCAGCCCTTCAAAATGCCATTCCAAATGGTCAGAACATAGACTCAATACTCTTTTGAATTCTTGAGATATGTGTGTTGCAGAAGTCTACCCCAAGGCTGATAAACAAGGTGGCATGAAGAAGTGATCATGAGGAATGAAGAAGGTTCATCATCAAGTAGAAGCCAACAGCTTAGGTTAACAGAAAACTTGTGCATACTTGTAAATGAATGTGGATTTCCTGCAGCTTTTGGCATAATGGAACATTCCATAAATCTAAAATTTAGCATAAAAGTATGAAGTAAATGCAATTTGTTCTAAATTGCTGTTTGACCCTATGGGCCAAACACTCAAACTATTGCTCTGGGTAATAGTTACTATTGAATGAGGCATTCCAGGGTGTTTTCTTTCTTTTATTTTGTTTCCTTTTCATCTTTTAACTGTTTATTGTGAATTGAGTGTAGGTTAACAGACAAAATCATCAAGTTTACATTTAAAAATTATATGCTTTTTGTCATCTCAAACATTATAATCCCCTCCCTGCAACAACAGTTATCCTAATTCCTACCTGTGCCTTCCCTTTCACATCTTATATTTCACAAATAAATAAAGCAAAATATTTGATGTACACATACAAAACAATATATATATATATTCTTTTAAATGTCCAAGGGGCATATTCTGCAAGTCAGCTTCCTGCCTGCAGGCACACAGTCTTACTCAGTCCTTGGGCCTAAAGTCCATGGCTGCTCTATATCTCTAAGTCATCATTTCTGCCACTATCTCTGCAATCACCATTTTTCTAGGGAGGATCTTATGCTCCACTCATGCTCTTTATTCTCAATGGTCCTGGGATCATCTGTTCCTCAAAAAAATGATTAACTACTCCCCCTTTTAGATACACATATTCTACAAGTACTATTGTGACAAACACACTTAATCCTGTAAACAATTACTCACAATTGAATAATAAAATCCTATCAGCATTATCCCCTCCCATTTCACCATATCCAACTAGAGAAGAGGAAAACTATTCATCAAGGATTCTACTTTACCCATCTCATCCTGAAACCAATCACACTCATGAAAGCTTTTAAGCCAACCAGCTCATGCCTTTATAGCACCCCATTTTTGATAGCCAACATCTAGATTGCCTAACATGTGTCTACCTTCAATCCAATAAATTACTCTCCCCTCCCTTTCACATTGATAACCATCAACGAATATTTTAGTATGGAAACCTTTTCTTATGTTATTACAATAATTATCTAAAGACATATTTATACTTCTGTGATTGACTAATTTCACTCAGCATAATTTTCTTCAGGTTCATCGATGTTATGAGATGTTTTATAGATTCATTGTTATTCCTCAAGGTTGCATAGTATTCCATTTGTGTATGTGCCAAAGTTTGTTTACCCATTCTTCCATTGATGGGCGCTTAGGCTGTCTCCATGTTTGTGAATAGTGCTGTGATGAACATTGGTGTACATATATATACTCTTGTCCAGGCTTGTATTTCTTATGGATATATGACCCAGAGTGATTGCTGGGTCATAAGGTATTTCTATTTCCAACTTTCTGAGGAAGCACCTACCATTTTCCAAAGTAGTTGAACCATTTTACAGTCCCACTAGAAATGTAGGAGGGTTCTGGTCTCTCCACACACTCTCCAGCATTTGTTGATTCCTGTTTTTTTGTTTTGTTTTGTTTTTTGTTTTAACATTGCTGTTAATGCTGGTGTGCAAAGATAGCTCATTGTTGCCTTGATTTGCATCTCTCTGATGACTAATTATCGTGAACATTTCTTCATATGTTTTTGGCTGCCTGAATGTCTTCCTTGGGTGAGTTTCTGTTCATGTTCATATTTTTTAAGTGGGTTACTTGTCTTTTTTTCATAGATGTCTTGTAGTTTTCTCTAAATTTTAAAGATAAGTCCTTTGTCTGATATGTCATAGCAAAATAAATTCCCAGTCTGTGGGATCCCTTTTTACCATTTTGGTATATATATATATAAATTTTTCTCATTAAACTTTGTTTTAATGGGCCTCAAAATTCTGCGACAAATTTTTGGTGAAGTTGTTTCCATTTAAAAAGTGGTGGTGGTGGTGGTGATGGTGTGTTGTGGAGTTGGTTCCAACTCATAGTGACCATTTATAGTGTTTCCACGGCTGTAAGTCTTTATGGGAGCAGAAAGTTTCATCTTTCTCCCATGGAACACCAGGTAATTTCAAACTGCTGACCGTGAGATTAGCAGTCCAACTTGTAACCACTACACTACCAGATTAATTTTTTAAATAATAATTTTAAACTGCCACACACAAAAACAAACAAGTAAATGGTTCACATTTGATAAAATGGTTTGATGCACATAAGTTTCTAATTATTAGTAAGCGCCAGTAGTAAGCCCCATAAGTTTCTAATTATTAGTAAACCTCAGTATTTTGTCTTCTATTGTTTGAGGGCTTTTGCAATGTTTGAAAGTCTATGTATTCATGTATTAGAGCCCATAAGATTTTTCACTGATGAAAAACTATTTATAGTTCTAGGTTTGACATTTAGGTCCATAATCCATGTTGAGTTTGTTTTTGTATATGGTGTGAGGTATGGGTCTTCTCTCATTCATTTGCAAATGGATTTCCAGTTTGCCAGCACAATTTGTTGAAGAGACTTGACTATATGTGGATACTTACTTCTGGATTCTCAATTCTGTTCCACTGATCAGTGTATCTTTCATTGTGCCAATATCAGGCTGGTTTTGTCCACTTCAGCTGTGTAGTAAATTTTGAATTTGGGGCACGGAAGGTCTCCGATTTTGTTCTTCTTAAGCAGTGCTCTTTGTTATCCAAGTCCTTTTTCCTTTACAAATAAAATTCATAAAAATGTTTTCTATATCTTTAAAGAATGTCATTGAAATATGAAATGAGATTGTGTAATATCTATAGATTGTTTCAGGTAGTATTGACGTATTCATATTGTAAGTCTTTCTCATGTTGGTTCTGACTCATAGTGACCCTGTCTTTGGTTTCCAAGGAATAGCTGGTGGGTTTGAACTACCAAACTCATGGTTAGCAGTCCAGTGCTTATTCTATAGTGCCACACCAGGACTCTACTCATGTGTATATATTTTTAAAAGCTCTTGAAAATGTGCACAAGAGAACATACTTAAGAATGTTTATTGCAAATATTGTTTATAAACTGAAAATTACCTCAAAGCCTAAAAGTAAGAGAGTGAATAAACTTTGGAATATTTAACTAAAGAAATACAAAATACCAATACTAGTATGGTGCTGTAAGATAAACACTGGACCATAAGATCAGTTTGAACCAAAAGGTCGGCATTTCAAACCAACAGGCTATTCCTCAGAAAGGCTACACAGGGTTACTATGAGTCGGAACTGACAGGATGGCACTTACCAATAACAACAAATACCAATTAACAAGAGAATAAATAAACATTTATCTATATGAATAAATATCAAACTGCCAAAGGAAAATAGAGCAAAAATTAAAATTATGCATATTAAAGATGTATATCACATTTAAAACCAGAAAAATATAAAATTCATGATAGGGAAGACCACACCTTGACCTATATAATAGTACTAATTTCTGAGGAACATATGTAAGACTTTGGCTGGAGAAGTATGAAAGTGATGTGGTCATATCTAATGCTTTATTCCTTATAAAAATATTAACATTTAACAACAAAAAATTTTATTTATGACTAATCTGGGTAAAGGATACACAGGCATCTGTAATGTAGCTTTGATGATTTTCATTACATACATTTTTTCAAAATCATAATTTACTGTAACTTTTTGTCTATGTACATCTTCTTTTATTACTTATAAGTTTGACTTTAAAACAACTGCATTTTTAGCACCAATTCTGCTCAAACATTTTTTTTAAAACATAGAAGAGAAGAAATATTCCCTAACTCATTTGTGAAGCCAACTGATACCCAAACCAGACATGACACAAAAGAAGAAAATTATAGGACAATGTTCATCTTGTTAGGTGACATTGAGTCAGTACCAATTCATAGCAACACTATGCACAACAGAATGAAACTCTGTGAAGTCCGGCACCAATCTCACAATTCTTGCTACGTTTAAGCCCATTGTTACTGTGACTATACCAGTCCACCTAGTTGTGGTCTTCCTCTTTTTCTCTGACCCTCTACTATACCAAACATGATATCCTTCTCCAGGGACTGGTAACTCCTGACAATATGTCTGAAGTATTAAAGACAAGATCTGGCCATCCTGGCTTCCAGGGAGCATTCTGACTGTATTTCTTCCAACACAGATTTGTTTGTTCTTTTGGCAGCCCATGGTACTTTTAATATTTTCCTCCAACACCGTAGCTCAGTTGCATAAATTCTTCTACGGTCTTCTTTATTCATTGTCCAACTTTTACATGCATATGAGGTTATTGAAAATACCATGGCTTGGGTCAGGTGCACCTTAGTCCTCAAATTGACATCTTTACTCTTCAACACTTTAAAGAGGACTTGTGCAGTAGATTTGCTTAAGACAATATGCTGTTTGATTTCCTGACTGGGGCTTCTATGAGTGTAGATGGTTGATCTGAGTAAAATTAAGTCTTTGACAACTTCAATCTTGTCTCCATTTTTCGTGATGTTATTTATTGGTACAGTGGTGAGGCTTTTGTCTTCTTTATATTGAGGCACAACCCATACTGAAGACTATGTTCTTTGATTTTCTTCAGTAAGTATTTTAAGTCCTTCTCACTTTCAGCAAGCAAGGTTGTATTATATGTATATTGTAGGCCATTAATGAATGAGTCTTCCTACAATTCTGATAGCTCTCATGAATATAGAAATAGATTTTAAACAAAATTATAGTCAACAGAATTCATCAAAATATTAAGAAACTTGAACAACATTATCAACTGGACTCATACCAGTAACATTATAAAATAAATCAACATAATTTACCACATAAATAAAGTAAATGAAAAGAATCACATAAGCATTCCTATTGATGCTGAAGAGGTATTTGATCTAGTCCAACACCCTTTCCTGGTAACAAAACTCTCATCAAAATAGGAAAAGAAGGGAAATCCCTTAATATAATTAAGGGCATATATGCAAAATTAACAAGCAAATTATTTTCAGTTGAGAAAGACTTAGAACCTTCCCCTTGAGAACTGAAACAGAACTAAGATGACTACATTAACCACTTTGATTTCATAGCGTGCTGGAAACATAGTCAGACCAATAAGACAAGCAAGTGGAATATAGGGTATGAAGTTAATAAAGAAGTAAATCCCTATTTGCAGATAAGTGATCCTATACAAAAATTGCACAAGAAAGCTACATTACCTAATGGAGTAATCAGGCAATGTTGAAGGTACAAGATTAACATACAAAAATCAGCTGAGGTCCTTTATACTAGCAAGGTGTGCTTTTAAAAAGATATCATGAAAACAGTATCATTTATAATAGCTCCCATAATCATAAAATGTCTACTAATTTATCTAACCAGGGATATAAAAGACATACAATAAAACTATAAAATGCTATTGTAAGAGACTAAAAGACCTACATAAATAGAAAGGCATTCTGGGCCCAAAGCAACCTAGTTACAATGTATTCTGATCCAAATTCCAACAACATTCTTTACAGAAATGGAAAGCATAATCACCAACTTTAAATGAAAAGAGGCCTCAAGTAGCTTAAACAATATTGAAGAAAAACAATGAAGTAACCTCACACTCCCTGCTATCAAAACCAACTATACAGTTCCTGTGATCAAAACAGCATGGTAGACAGACACGTAGACCAGTGGGATAGAACTGAGAACAGAGAAATAAACCCATTGACCTATGGAAAACTCACTTTAAACAAGAAATCAAAGTAAATACAACCGGAAAGAAAGAGTCTCTTTAACAAATAATGTTTGCAAAAATGGAGCTACATTTGCATAAGAGTGAAACAGGATACAAATCTTATACCATACACAAAACTAATTCAAGAACTTCCAGAAATATGGTGGTCTAGGCAGATGACTACAGCCCCTCTACAACAAATATTTGAAATGTCAAATGAAACAGATATAAATGATAATACTGGAACCCTGAGCCTCAAAAGAAAGATTAGTGATGTGAATTGAATACTGACTAGAGAAGAAACTGAGCAAAAGCAATAGAGAAGAGAGACAGATGAAGTGTCAGCTGGCCTAAAGCTGGACAACCACCTTGAACTTTTGGAATCAGCATTTGATTGAAACAGAGGCTTGATAACACAAATACATACCAG
Source organism: Chrysochloris asiatica (assembly GCF_000296735.1). Classification (NCBI taxonomy): domain Eukaryota; kingdom Metazoa; phylum Chordata; class Mammalia; order Afrosoricida; family Chrysochloridae; genus Chrysochloris; species Chrysochloris asiatica. The sequence goes on along the minus strand of NW_006409007.1, from coordinate 186,232 downwards.
TGACTGGTGATGAGAAAACGTGGAATCATCTCTTGTTCCCCATAGCCTTTGGTGACCAGAAGCATGGCCAGCCCTCAACATCACCCACCCTTCTCCATTAGCCCCTGCTCCTTGTCATATCTGACCTGTTTCTTTGTGGAGTTGGTTCATAGTGCACATGCTTTCCCACCATTGTCTGGAGGATAGTGAATTCTCCTTCATCAGACCAGCAGAACATGTAGTGCCGTATCACTAACCACCCCTGAACATTCAAACACTCCTTCCATAACCAGTCTCCATGGCCCCACCTGCTCTTTGAGTCTGTGAAAGTTCTCCCCAGGAACAAGCACTTTGACCAAGGGCACCCTCTGAGCTGGCATGAACTACTTCCAGATCAGGTGCTGTGATCCAAGACATCTAGTACTACAGGAACTTAATCTAGGATCAGACTTCCCAGCCTACAGAGCAAGTAAACCTGAATGTCTTTGAGTAGGAATCTTGTTTGCAGAATGGATTGCCTGAAGACCCTTAATTGGGAGAGGTAGGCTTCCTGATCAATGGAACTAGAGCTGAGTGCCTTCAGGCTGAGGCTTATGGTAAAGTGGTATTACATGTGGTTTGTGTGGCTGCTGCAATGAATTATAAAATCTAACAGAGGAATAGAGAATATTTTGGGAGGGATGGCTGTTGTAAATAAGTTTCTCACAAGTGGTTCCATACAATGTTTTGGAATTCTCACTACTCATTACTTAATTGTACTTCTGAGGAATCTGTACCTGGACCAAGAAGCAGTTGTTCAAACAGAGCATGGGAACACTGAATGTTTTAAAATTGGGAAAGCTGTGTGACAAGGTTGTGTTCTTTCACCATACTTATTCAACCTGTATGCTGA
>NW_006409007.1:182214-184750 GCF_000296735.1 Chrysochloris asiatica | reverse complement strand
CTGGAGAAGGATGTCATGCTGGGTAAGATGGAGGGTCAGAGAAAAAGAGGAAGACCCCCAATGAGATGGATTGGTCAGGTGGCATCATTGATGGTGTCAAGTGGTGCAGCATTAGTGAGGTTGGCCCAGGATCAGACATTGTTTCGTTCTGCTGTGCATGGGGTCGCTATGAGTAGGTTCCGACTCAATGGCACCTGACAACAACAACAACAACAACAGTGTTATTCATATATTTTACTTTTATGATCCATACAATCAAATGCCTTTGTATAGTCAATATAGTACATGCAAACATCTTTCTGGTATTCTCTACTTTCAACCAAGTCCATCTGGCATCAGCAATGATATCCTTGGGTCCATTACTTCTGAATCCAGCTTGAATTTCAGACAGTTCCCTTTAATTGTGCTGTTGCAACCAATATTGACTTGTCTTTAGCAAAATTTTCCTTTCATGTGATATTACTGATAGTGTTAGGTAATATTCACATTCTGTTGGGTCACCTTCCAGTTGATTGGCCAAATTTCCAGTTTCTTGCCATAGATGAGTGAGGGCATCCTGTATTTTCATTTGTTTGTTGAAATGTCTCAGTTGATATTCCATCAATTCCTGGGGTCTTGCTTTTGCCAATGCCTTCATAGATGCTTCTTCGGTATTACCAGTCCTTGATCATATACTGCCTCATGAAATTAATGAATGTCAACCAGTACTTCTTTGATACAGCAATTCCATGTATTCTTCCATCTTCTGTTGATGTTTTCTGCTTTGTTAAGTATTTTTTCCAAGTTATTTTTATTAGGTTATGTCAACTCAGCTATGACTCATAATGATCCTATGCACAACAGAATGAAACAATGCCTGGTCCTGCACCATCCTCTCAATTGTGTTACGCTTGACTAAAATCCTGCTGCTATTGTGCCAGTCCATCTTCTTGGGGATCATCCTCTTTTTTGTTGACCCTCCACCTTACCAAGCATGATGTCCTTCTGCAGGTACTGGTCCCTCTGGATAACATGTGAAAAGTATGAGAGACAAAGTCTTGCCATCCTGTTTTTTTAAGGAACATTCTGGCTATAATTCTTCCAACACATATTTGTTGGTTCTTTTGGCAAACAAATGGTAATTTGTTTGTTCATGGTAATTTTAATATTCTTCTCCATCACCATAACTCAAATGCATCAATTTTTCTATGTTTTCCCTTATTTATTGTAACATGCACACAAGGCTGTTGAAAATACCATGGCTTTGGTAAATCACACTTTAGTCCTCAAACTGGTATCTTTGTTCTTGAATATTTTAAAGAGGTTTTGTGCAGCAGATTTGCCTAATACATCATTTGATTTCTTCACTGCTGCTTCCATGAGTGTTGACTGTATATTCAAGCAAGATGGAGTCTTTGAAAACTTTAATAATTCCTCCATGCATAATAACGTAATTATTGGTCCAGTTGTGAGAATTTTTCTTACATTGAGGTGCAATACATACTGCAAGCTGGGTTTTTAAAAAAAATCTTATTTTAAGTCCTCTCACTTCCAGAAAGCAAGGTTATATTATCTGCATATGGAAAGATGTTAATGATTCTTGCTCCAATACTGCTGCCATTTTCTTCTTCATATAACCCAGCTTCTTGCTTTGTTTGCTCAGCATGCAGATTGAATAAGTATGATGAAAGGATACAACACTAGTGCACAACTTTGCTGGTTCAAAACCATGCAGTATCCATAGAACACTTCAATTTGAAACTGAAGGCTTGATTTTTTCACCTACCTCTTAAGATTGAGAAACAACAAAGATATTTTTCCCTTTTTGGATTTTTAATTTCATGTCTTTACACATTTCAATATGATTCTTTAGTTTGTTTTCTTGAGCTGTTCTTTAGCATCCCCTGTTCAGATAGTTTACTTTATCATTTCTTTCCGTCACTATAGCTACTATATGTTCAATAGAAATTTTCAGACTTCCTTCTGACATCCATTTTGATCTTTTCTTAACTTTCTATCTTTTCAATAACGCTTTGCTTTCTTCATGTATAATGTGTTTGATGTTATCCCACAATTTGTCTGGTTTTGGTTATTATTGTTCAATGCATTAAAAACTGTTCTTTAAATCATCTGTAAATTGAGGTGGGGAATACAAAATGCCATATTTTGGCAGTTGTGGACTTGTTTTACCTTTTTCCAACATCAACTTAAATTTGCATATGAGGATGGTGGCTAGGGTGGAGGTGCAGTGAGGTTAGCCATCAGCAATACCACAGAATTCCAGGCAAAGCAGATTCAGGGTAGAGCTCCAAAACTTGGAGCCACATAAATAGGAATATTTAAAAGGTTTGAAGGCTTATAGCTAGTGGAACTTGTAACACAAGTAATAAATTGCATACGTTTGAATCTGCTGGGCTTGATGGCCTGGAGCTGACAACTTGGGCAAGACCAAGCAGGGGAGCAGACATATGACAGAAAATGCTGCAAGAAGCTAGGCACAAAAGCTGACAATACAATTTGACAGTTTTGCTTTGTTCTGATTTTCTATTTAAAAAAA
>NW_006409007.1:181115-181632 GCF_000296735.1 Chrysochloris asiatica | reverse complement strand
ATACGTGGCAGCACCTCCCTGAATTAAGTCAACAGAAAGAAGAATTGGTAACAAAACAAAACTGTAAGAACAAACTCAGACTTTGGGAGGTCAGTCTATGACCAAAACAAGTACAATGTAAAAGAAGGTAAACATGTAGGAAAAGAGACGCAGATAGGGAGAAGTTCAGGTCAATTATAGGATAAAATAGACTGCACTAAATGGACAGAAAAGTTAATGGACTACAAGGCAACCTCAAAGAAAATTAACACTTCAGGACATACCAAGAAAATGAAAATCCAAGAAGAATCTAGCAGGAAACTAGATTAATTAAATCTAGCAGGAAACTCACAAGAAAGAAGACAAAAAATCATGAATTCAACAAAGAAAGACAAACAGAACAATGAAGCAACAACACCACATGCAAAAAAACAAATGTAATGACAGCAATTAATCAATACCTATTGATAATTACACTGAATGTAATGGATTAAATGAACCTGTTAAGAGATGGAGGGTGACAGAATGGATAAGAAAA
>NW_006409007.1:163443-166058 GCF_000296735.1 Chrysochloris asiatica | reverse complement strand
CATGCAATCCCATTGAGCCTTAGTCTTAGAAGGGGGTTTGCCCTGAGGGGACCCGACCACTTTCCTTGATGTCTACTGGGCGAGCCACTTGTTTGTTTGTGTAGTAATCATTTGGCCTGCCTGTATTGTTTTGTATTTTTCCTGTCAGTCTTTCTTTCAGGAAGTATCTTCTGTTCTTCTGGCCACTCCAGGCTGGTCTACCTGTCCTTTCACGTGGAAATTTCCCCTCAGAAGATTCTGGATGCTGTTCAGGATTCCAGCTATGGTCTTGTGTAATTCAGAGACTCCGCAGGAAGCCTCCTTCACTGGGCACATTGTAACCCCATTTTAGATATTCCAATCAGTTATAGGCAGAAGATGGATTTACAAGATATGGTGGTTTTTCTGGTTATTCCTTTATGTCCTCTTCCAGTGTCTATTTTATAGCAGTATGAAGGAAACCAAGATTAAACAGACAGCCAAGCATCTTAACATTATTTCCCTCCTTTTCATCATTCAAACCATGTCTCAGTCTCTGTATCCCAGAGCCCTGTTGTTCCAAGGTTTTGCATACATCCTTATGTGCCTTTGTCCCACTTCAGCTTCACATTCATCCTGTCCTATTTCATTTCATTGCAATGATTAAAATCCCCTCCATGTATCATCAAATAACCAAAAGTTACACCCCACAGGCCTGCTCCTGCTGGCTGTCAGCAAACAGCTCCACTCCCTCCCTGAGTCCCATGTCCCCAGCCACTCCATCTGTCCATGACATCATAGTCCCCCCATTATATTGAGTCTGGGCAGTTTCCGGCTCCCCCCCAACCCCAAGGTATTCCAGTTAGTTATAGGTTTGAGATGGGCCCGCATATTTTGTGTTATGATGTTTCTGGCTGTTTCCCCCCACTTCAAGTGTCTATTTCACAATGGTAGGCAAGGGAGAACAAGATTCAAGAGACAGCCAAGCATTCTGGCATTATTCCCTTCTTTTCCTCCTTTCAAGCCATGCCTCAATCCCTGTATCTTGAAGCCCTGTTATTGTAGGGTTATGCATATCTTGTCATTTACCTCTGTCTCACCTAGCCCATGTGAACCTGCCCAACCGTTCTCCTGCCCCCTTGTTCTTCTTTTTCCCCTCCCCCTTGTGTATTGCCAGCCACCACCACCCCCACCACCGCTCCTAGGCTCTCCTGTGTCTACTCACTACCTTGTGCTCTTTCTTCCATTGCCTCCCTCCCCACCTCTCATCTCATACATACTGGTGATCAACACTTATATAGAGAGATCCACCCACTTTTGGGTGGGTTCTTTTTCTTAGTTTTTTACAATAATGGTCTTATGCAGTATTTCTCCTTTTGTCACTGACTAATTTCACTCAGTAATGTCCTCAAGTTTCATCCATGTTATGTGATGGCTTACAGCTTCCTTGTTGTTCTTCGAGGTAGCGTAGTGTTCCATTGTGAGTATGTACCACAGTTTGTTTATCCATTCTTCAATTGATGGGCATTTTGGTTGTCTCCATTTTTTGCTATTGTAAATAGTGCTGCTATGAACATTGGTGTGCATATATCTACTCATGTTATGGCTCGTTTTTCTTGTGGGTAAATACCAAATAGAGGAATTGCTGGATCATATGGTATTTCTATTTCCAACCTTCTGAGAAAGTGCCATATTGCTTTCCAGAGAGGTTGGACCATTTTGCATTCCCACCAACAATGTAGAAGGGTCCCAGTCTTTCTGCATCCTCACCAGCATTAGTTGTCCTCTGCTTTTTTGATCTTTGCTATTATTTCTGGTGTGAGATGATATCTCATTGTTGTTTTGATTTGCATTTCTCTGATGGCTTGTGATCATGAACATTTCTTCATATGTTTCTTGGCTGCTTGGATCTCCTCCTAGTTGAAGTGTCTGTTCATGTCCTGTGCCCATTTTTAAATTGGGTTATTTGTCTTTTTCTTGCAGATGTGTTGTAGTTTCCTATATATTTTACAAATGAGTCCCTTATCTGATGTGTTGTTGCAAAAGATTTTCTCCCAATCTGTGAGTTCCCTTTTTACTCTTTTGGTAAAGTATTTTGATGCACATAAGTTTTTAATTTTTAGTATGTCCCACTCATCTATTTTGTCTATTTTTGTTTGTGTAATTTTTAAAATGTTTGGTAGTCTGTGCATTCCCTGAATTAGCACCCTGACATTTGTCCCTATTTTTTCATTGATGACCTTCATAATTTTGGGATTCACATTTAGATCATTAATCCATGCTAAGTTTGTTTTTGTATAGGGCATGAGGCAAAGGTCTTGTTTTCATTATTTTGCATATTGCTTTCCAGTTCTGCCAGCACCATTTGTTAAATAAATTGTCTCTTCCCCTTGCAATATGCTTAAGCACTTTGTCAAAATAATTTGGCTGTATGTGGTTGGGTTAATTTCTGGATTCTTGATTCTGTTCCATTGATCAATATATCTTTCATTGTATCAGTATCAGGCTGTTTTGACCACTGTAGCCATGTAGTAAATTTTGAAATCAGGGAGACATCTCCAACCTTGTTCTTTTAAAGCAGTGCTTTGTTTATCCTATGTCTCTTTCCTTTCTACATAAAGTTAGTAATTTTCATTTCCATCTCTTTGAAGAATGTT
>NW_006409007.1:153639-162383 GCF_000296735.1 Chrysochloris asiatica | reverse complement strand
TTCATAAAAAGTATTAGGGATTTTTCCATACTCTTCTATATTCTGGAATAATTTGAGTAGAATTGGTGACAGTTCTTCCCTGAATGCTTGGTAGAACTCACCCGTGAAGCCATCTGGGCCTGGAATTTTGTTGATTGGGAGTTTTTGGTGATCTGATTAATTTCTTCTTTTGTTATGGGTTTGTTCAAGTTTTCTATTTCCTTCTGAGTAAGTTTAGGTAGGTCATGTTTTTCTAGAACTATATCCATCTCATCTAAGTTTTCGAATTTGTTGGTGTACAACTCTTCATAGTATTCTGTTATTATCCTTTTGATTTCATTTGGTTCTGTTGTGACTTTACCCATGTGGTTTGTAATGTGAGTTATTTCTTTCCTCTCCCTCTTTTCTTTTGTTAGTTTTGCCAGTGGTTTGTTAATTGTATTAATCCTTTCAATAAAGAATCAAAGTCCTGTTGATTCTTTCTATAGATTTTTGGGTTTCCATCTCATTTATTTCTGCTTTTATCTTGATTATTTCCTTTCTTTTGGTGACTGTAGGTTCCCTCTGCTGGTCTGCTTCTAATTGTTGAAGATGCTGTGTTTATGTGTTGATTTTGGTTCATTTATTGTGATAAATTGTCCTCTCAGCACTGCTTTCCCTGTGGTCCAAAGATTTTGATATGCTGTGTTTTCATTCTTGTTTTTTTCTAGGAGAGGCTGGCAAGTTTGAACCACTGATTTTGCAGTTCATATGACCTTGTGGTTCAGTGCTTAGCCTACAGTGCCACATTTATACTTTATTGATTATGAAAAAAGGTTTTCAATTGCATGAATTATAACAAACAATGGATAACATTGTAAAGAATGGATATTTCAGATCACTTAACTGTGTTCATGAGGAACTTGTACATAGCACAAGGGGCAGTTATTAGAACAGAACACAGGGATACTGAAAGTTTGAAGGCCTTGAAAGATGTGCACCAAGGTTCTATCCTTTTATCATATTTATTCAATCTGTATGCTGAGCTAATAATCCAGGAAGTTAAATTATATAAAGAAAAAGCTGACATCATTATTGCAGGAAGACACGTTAATAACCTTTGATATGCAGATTATACAACCTTGCTTTCTGGAAACAGAGCAGACTTAAAACAGGTGCTTATGAAGATCAAGGACTGCATCCTTTAGTGTGGATTTCACTTTAGTGTAAGAAAAACACACACACACACACACACACACACACACAACTGGACCAATAATAAATAGCATCATGATAAATGGAGAAAGGATTAAAGTTGTCAGGGACTTCATTTTGCCCAGATACACAATCAATATTCATGGAAACAGCAGTCAGGAAATCAAACATAGTTCATTAGGTAAATCTGCTGCAAAAGACCTCTTTAAAGTGTTCAAGAGCAAAGATATCAGTTTGAGGACTAAGGCATGTCTGACTCAAACCACCGTATTTCTCATATGCATGTGAAAGTTGGACAATGAATAAGGAAGGCTGGTCAAGAACTAATGAACATGAATTATGGTGTTGGCAAAAGATACGGGCCACCAGAAGAACAAAAAAAAATCTGTATTGGAAGAAGTACAATCAGAATGCGCCTTAGAAGTAGGGATGTTGAGAGTTTGTCTCATGGACTTTGGACATGTTATTATGGGAAACCAGTCCCTGGAAAAGGAAATGCTTGGTAAAGAGGAGGGTCAGCAAAAAAGAGGAAGATCCCCAAGAAGATGGATTGACATAGTGGCAGCAGCAGTGGGTTCAACTGTAACAATTGTGAGGAGGAAGAAGACAGGGCAGAGTTTTGTTCTTTTGTGCATAGGTTGCTTTGTGTTGGAACTTACACAATGGCACCTAACAATGACAACAACAACATTTGTATTTGTTTAAGGTTTCTAATTTTTTTTTTTTTTAGATGATTCTCTTGAAATGTTCAGATTTACAGCAATCCTGTATTCTGAAAACAAAACAAATTTCTCTCCTATTTTCCCATTTTCCTTCTCTGTATTCAGGAGTGATTGCTGCAAACAACTATAATTTTAGGACATGTCTTCCTTATCACGTTAGTCAAAGTTATTGGATTTTGTTTTTAAACACTTTTTCCCCTTCCTAATTAATTACTAGTTTTAATTACACTTGCAAACAACAATACTTTCCTTGCAAAGGGTGTTGATGATATAAATTTTCAAGATTTTGCATTTGAGTTACAGTTTTGGTTGAATGGAATTTCCTTTTAAATTTGATTTGCCTCTGATTTTTTTTTTTAATGTTTTATTGTGAATTATGTGATACTTTACATGGGAGAACATTAGTTTTACATTCATCCTATCTTATATCCTGTCATTACCATGGTTACAATCCCCTCCATGCATTATCAGCCAACCAAAGGGTTGCTTGCAAGCCTGCCCCCCGGTCATCAGCACACAGCCCCTCTCCTTCTCTGGGTCTAGAGTTCCAGGATGCTCCATCTCTCCATGTCATCATCTATGCCTCCATACCTGGCATTAGACAATCTGGTGTCATCTCTAGGTAGGGTCAAGCACTCACCTCTTCTCCCTTGATGTTCCCAGGGACCTCTGCTCCTGTACTGCAAAGTCAACCACTCCTCTTGTTTTACTACAAAATGTCTACGTTTACATTTCTAATCCTTAGAGTCAGTCCTGATAGTAATTATTCACTATCGTACCACATGAGTGTTATCCCCATTTCCTTTCATCTGTCCCACCAACACAGATTGGATACTACTCAGTGGAGAGTCTACCTTCCTCTGCACCCTCTGAATCTAGGCTGTCCTTGAAAGCTTGTGAGCCACTCACTTCTTGCCTTTGTAGCCCTCCCCTCCCATTTTGGATAGCCAATGTCCAAGATTCCCATCCCTATCTACTCTATGTACTGAGGGGGTGAGAATGATCCTCACTGTAAAGATTTGTTCCCTCTTTTGAGCTACTGCATCTATAGGTGTAGGTCAAGTTCATCAAATTATATCAGATTACTATTTTTTTTTCTCTTCTTTCTTCTTCTAGTTGAGCTCTGATCATCCAGTCATTGAAGCCAGGTCAAGTGGGTATTATCTGCAAGTGTGGATGTTCTCATGCTTATTCCCTCTTTCTTATCAGCTGGACACGTCACTCTCCACTCTAGTTCTCTGTGGCTATGTCACTGATTCTGGGCCCAAGTGTCCCGAGGTCTTGCCACACTGCTGGCCAACCAGGTCTCCACCCGGGTCCACAGTTGTCTATTGAACATTGTAGCAGCTTCATTTTGTTGTTTTTCCCTCACTTCCCTTATCAGTGACAAACATGGTCACCAATCAGAGAGGATGTATGCTCATGTATTCCCATTGAATCTTAGTCTTGGAAGGAGGTTTGTCCTGAGGGGATCCAACCACTTGCCTTGATGTCTCCTGGGCAAGCAACTTGCTTGTTCTTGTAGTAATCAGTCAGACTGCCCATATTGTTTTGTATTTTTCCTGTTGGTCTTTATTTCAATAAGTATCTACTGTTCTAGCTACTCCAGGCTGGTCTGCTTGTACTTTCAAGTGGAAATTTCCCACCTCAGAAGAGTCTGGATAGGGTACAGGATTCCAACTATGGTCTTATGTAAAGCAGAGGCTCTGTAGGAAGCCTCCTTCACTGGGCACATTGTAGCCCCATTTTAGGTATTCCAATCAGATACAGGCAGAAAATGGTCTTATAAGCTTTCTATGTTGATATTTCTGGCTACTCCTTTATCTCTCCTCAAGTGTCTATTTTATAATGGTATGCCAGGGAAAAGAAGATTCAAAAGACAGCCAAACATCTTAACATTATTTTACCCCTTTTGTGCATTCTAACCATGTCTCAATTCCTGTATCCCAGAGTCCTGTTGTCCCAAGGTTGTGCATACATCATTATATCTCTGTTCTTTATAGCCTATGCAAACCTGTCTAATTGTTTTCCCATACATTTTGTTCTTCCATTCCCCTCCCCCTTCTTGTGTATTGACACTCTCCTTAGCACCCAAACTATCCTGTGTTTATTCCCTACCCTGTGCAACACATTGCCCTCCCTCCCCTCACCCCACCACCCACATCTCAGTAACTAGAAAAGAATCCCCCCCGCCTTAGTATAGTTTATTTTTCTTAGTCTTTTACAGTAGTGGTCTTTTTCAATATTTCTCCTTTTGTATTTTAAATACCAGCAGGGTCACCAAGGGTGGACAGGTTTCAGATGAGCTTCAAGACGAAGACAGTATAGGAAGAAGGAGTCATGAACTATTTTCTGAATATTTAGTCACTAAAAACCTTATGAATAGCAGAGAAACACTGTCAGAAAATGAGCCCCTCAGGTTGGAAGGCACTCAAAATGAGACTGGGGACGAGCTGCCTCCTCAAAGTAGATTTGGTTGTGATGACATGAATGGAGTAAAGCCCATGGGAGAAAATCCCACGGGACCTTCATTTGCTGATGGGACACAACTCAAAATGAAGAGAAACAGCTGTAAATATCCATTGAAAATCGGAACATGGATTGTACGAAGAATGAATCTGAGAAAATTGGAAGTTGTCAAAAATGAAATGGAATGCATAAACATTAATATCTTAGGCATTCATGAGCTGAATTGGACTGGTATTGGCCATTTTGAATATGACAACCACATTGTTTACTATGCTGGGAATGACAAATTGAAGAGGAATGGTGCTACATTCATTGTCAAAAAGAATATATCCAGTATAATGCTGTCTCTGATAGGATAATATCTATGAAGCATAATGCTGTCATGAAATATAATGCTGTCTCTTATAGGATAATATCTATGCACCTACAGGGAAACCCACTTAATACCACTATTATTCAAATTTATGTACCAACCACTAAAGCCAGTGAGAATGAAATAGAAGAATTCTACCAACTTTTTCAATCTGAAATTGATCAAACATGCAATCAAGATGAATTGATCATTACTAGTGATTGGAACACAAAGGTTGGGAGCAAAGAGGAAGGATCAGTAGTTGGAAATTATGACCTTGGTGATAGAAATGATGATATAGAATGCATGATAGAATTCTGCATAATCAATGATTTGTTCATTTCAAATACCTTCTTTAGAAAACAGAAGAGACACCTATACACATGGACCTCACCAGATGGAATACATAGAAATCAAACTGACTGCATCTTTGGAAAGAGACAATGAAAAAGCTCCATATCATCAGTGAAAACAAGGCCAGGGGCAGACTGGAACAGACAATCAATTACTCATATGCAAATTCAAACTGAAGCTGAAGAAAATCAAAACAAGTCCATGAAATATGACCTTGAAAATATTCCACCTGAATTTAGAGATCACCTGAAGAATAGATTTGATATATTAAACACTAAAGACTGAAGAGCAGAAGAGTTGTGGGATGACATCAAGAACATCATACATGAAGAAAGCAAAAAGTCATTGTATTCGTAAGTAGTGATTATAAGTACACTTGTTCAATTGGCAACTCTTTATAATCTTCCAAATTTTTGAGTTTTTTTTTTTTGTTGTTGTTGTTTTTGTTTTTTAAATGCTTTCACCTAAATCGTTCCTTGTTCCTATGAATATCCCCCACCCTACACACACAAAATTCAAAAGGAGATCTTAAATCCCATGTAAAGCAATGCACTGTGAATATTGGTCAATGGAGAGACATCATCCTGGCTGTTTTAAGGATTTTTGTTGTTGTTGTTGTTGTTGTTGTTGTTCAGATCACAATTGCTGTAACTCCTTCCCAAATAATAGCTATCTGTTGTTGCTAAATACCATGGGGTAGGTTCAGACTCATAGTGACCCTGTATAAGGTTTCCAAGGTTGTGAAATATTTACTAGTGCATAAAGTCTCATCTGTATCCCTCAGAGTGATTGGTTGATTTGAACTGTTGACCTTCCATTATTCTACCAGGGCTCTTATCTGTCATAGAGTTGGTTCTGACTCATAACAACCCTATGTACAACAGAATGAAACACTTCCTGGTCCTGTGCCATCCTCACAACTGTGGTTACTCTTGATCCTATTGCTGCTAGCACTGTGCCAATCCATCTCCCTGGGGGTTTCCCATTGTTTTGTTACTCTCCACTTTACCAAGCATGATGTGCTTCTCCTGGGACTGAAAGATGCCAAATCAGTTTGTTTGGAGGAAGTTCCACCAAATGACTCTGAAGTGTACCCCTTTCACTCAGCAAATCAATAATCTTCAGTCCAGAGAGATGAGGTTATTTATTTAATGTTTCACAGATTGCTGGAACAGAAAGCAGGGTTAGAATGCAGGTCTCTCCATTCATTGATTAGTTTTCTTTTATTGCAATGTTGTTATTATTAGTTACTATTGAATTGATTCTGATTTGTGGTGAAGGCATGTGTGCAAAGTAGATTTGTTCCAGTATGTTCTCAAAGCTGTGACTTTCATAATCAGATTACTGGGCCTGCCTTCTGAGGTGCCAATGGGTGGATTCAAACTATCAGACTTTCAGCTAACAGTCAAGTGCTTAAGTGTTTGTGTCACCCAGGGTATTTTATCAAATGTATTTACTTATTTCTCCTACAGAAAGTGAAGGTGGTGGTTAAAACACACTAGTTATTTCTGCCTTTAAGCCCTGCTCCTTAGTTCTCAAATTGTGTGAGTCTCTTGAAATATAACATAGCAAGCCTCCAAGCTGAGCTCTTTTGTTGGACTATTCATAAAGCATTTTCTGCTGAGAGTTAGTGACTTGGCTCACTTTTCCACCCTGCACCAGAGAGCTTCATTTGTGCTGATTACCCTGAATTTCACATAAAAGTCATTAAGAATTCTGTTTCAGTGAATACAAGAATGTAAATGAGGTAATTATGAGCTCCACTTACCTTACTAACCCCATGCATTGTGCAGTCATTAATGCTTTCACATGATCTACTCATTGGAAAAGTCAGGAAGATGGAAAGGAATGTTACAGGGAAAGAAAATAGTAGTGAGGTTTTTTCTGTGGTGGGCTTATTTGTTGTTTGTTTTTTATTGTACCCCAATTGGTGGATAGGGTTAGGAAGTGTGTTTTAATGGAAGTAGTGGAAGAAAGACAGCTTGATAAATGGCTGTGAATTTCCACCTTTAACCCACACCTCCCTTTTGCATAAATTAACTTCAAGTCATAGAGATTTTCTCATAACAATATTTCACATTTGGAAAGCAACATTCATCTGAAGAAGTGTAAATTTCATCCATGATTGTTTTCACTTATTGGCCAAATGCATCTTCCCACACAGTATACATTTGATTGTTAGAAAACAGGATGAAGTTGGGGAGCTTTCAATAATATGACAGATAGGATATATGAGATCCAAGACCTCCATTCTCTCTATCTATAGTGAATTGATTTTGTCTTTCTAGCACCTCTACCTTGTGAATTTATTGTCATCCTCTGTGTAATATTGATGTTTCTCTCAAGGTGTCCCATCACCGTTGGCAGGAGGATGGGTACCTCATGACCCACTCTTATCTAATCATATGTGTTCCATCCCCTTGATTAAGATGAATTCTGCAGGTGGAAATATGTAACCTCAGCAATTTCATCTGAGTACAGACTTGGGTAAAAGAGATAGTATGATTGTGGAAGACAGATGGTCTGCCTTTCTATTGTATGGCAAATTTAGACCTGAGCTTGTCTGAAACCATATTTTCTGACATAGAGGAAGAAACTGATTGAGAAGACTCCAGCTTGCAGAGAGGAATAGAGACAAAAACTATGGAGAGAGTTCGTCTACTGATGATAGTGTTTGCAGTCATGAATTCCACTGTGCTGAAAGCTTGAACAATACTTGGGCTTCCTGGTCAATTAGAATAATGCATTTTGTTTATTTATTTAGTTAGTTATGGAGAGGAACTTTTAATAAGGTTTTTAAAATTATAATCAAATAATTCTCACTAATTGGAACTTCCAAGTACCATATTGCAAGTGACTGAATTTAAAATACAAAATAATCTGAGTTGATTTGAGGTGCATATAATATCACATTATCAGCTAGAAAATAGTTGATCTTTGTCATACAGACATGAAGCAATTGTTTAAAATGCTCCGTTTTTCTAACTTGGATCAGATACTCTTAAGGCCAAATTGCTGGATATATGGTTTTAAAAAAAAACACACAAAAAAACAAGATGCTAATGACTGTCATTACCTTTGGTAAGGAGGGAAAAAAAAATTGACCACAATTGCCCTATTTGAAAAGGAATAGTATACTCCAGAATGGTCCTTTATTTTTAGGACTTATGAAATATTACTCCTGAAGGTCATATGATGAATGACAAGTGCATAAATCTTGGCAGTGTACTGAAGTTGATATGAGCTGTTGTTGTTGTTAAGTGCTGTCGAGTTGGATCAGACCCATAGCAGCCCTGTATAGGGTTTCCAAGGAGCAGTTGGTGAGCTTGAACTGCCAACTTTGTGGTTCAAACTGACTTTGCAACCCAGTGCATTAACTGAAAGTGCCACACCAGGCCTCTAAAATGAGCATAGGTGGGAAAATATTAAGAGAGAAAATTTAGAGCCAGAAGATTAAGAAATGGGAGAGGGCAAATACATAGTGCTGTCCCTAAAACCTTTGATGGACATGAACTCATAGTCTGGTAGATAACATTTCCTCTGCAAAGAATTCCATACTCTAATCCAGCCTTATGACAGAGAACAAATGAACTCTCATGAATTTACACACTCAGCTAAATCCAAGTACACCCTAAAAGGAAGATTTGCTGTTGTTAAGTGCCATCAAGTCGGTC
>NW_006409007.1:151625-152889 GCF_000296735.1 Chrysochloris asiatica | reverse complement strand
GGGCTCTGGGTCACCTGATAATTTCTTCCTTTTTTTTTTTTTAATGTTTTATTGTGAATTATGTGATAGTTTACATGGGAGAACATTAGCTTTATATTCATCCTATCATATATTGTTACATTGCCATGGTTACAATTCCCTCCATGCATCATCAAGCAACCAAATGGTACACCCCACAAGCCTGCCCTAGTGGTCGTCAGCACACAGTCCCTCTCCCTCTCTGGCTCTAGGATTCCCAGCCACTCCAACTCTTCACGTCATCATCTCTGCCTCCATATTTGGCATCACTCTTTCTCTGGGTAGGGTCCCACACTCCATTCTTCTCCCTTGATGGTCCCAGAACCCTCTGCTCCTGTACTGCAAAGTCAACTACTTCCCTCTTTTTGTTACATTTATATTTCCAAACTTCACAGTCAGTCCTGATAGTAATTATTCACTATTGTATCTCGTGAGTGCTATCCCCATCTCCTTTCATCAGTCCCACCCAGGCAGATTGGATACTACTCAGTGGAGAGTCTCCCTTCCTTTGCACCCTCTGGATCTAGGTTCTCTCTTGAAAACTTATAAACCAGGCACTTCTTGCCTTTGTAGCCCCACCCCCCATTTTGAGTAGCAAATGTTCAAGATGCCTATCCCTGTCTACCCTGTGTATTCAGGGGATGGGAATGCTCCTCGCTATAAAGATTTGTTCCGTCTTTTGAGCTACTGCATCCATAGGTGTAGGTCAAGTTCATCAAATTGTATCAGTTTACTCTTTTCCCATTCTGTAGGTTCCCTTTTTACTCTTCTGGTGAAGTCTTTTGATGCACATAAGTTTTCACCAATCATCTATTTTGTCTACTTTTGTTTGTGTAGTTTTTAAAAATGTTTGGTAGTCTGTGTATTCCTGAATTAGAGCTCTCACATTTGTCCCTATTTTTTCATTGATGGCCTTCATAATTCTGGAATCACATTTATGTCTTTAATCCATGCTGAGTTGGTTTTTGTGCAGGGCGTGAGGTAAAGGTCTTGTTTCAGTCTTTTGCATATCACTTTCCAGTTCTGCCAGCAGCATCTGTTGAAAAGACTCTCCCCTACCCATGTGATATATTTAGGTTCTTTGTCAAAAATCAGTTGGCTGTATGAGGATGGGTTAATTTCTGGATTCTTGATTCTGTTCCATTTATCAATGCATCTTTCATTAATTGTACCAGTACCAAGCTGTTTTGACCACTGTAGCTGTGTAATAAATTTTGAAGTCGGGGTGTGAGAGGTTTCCAACCTT
>NW_006409007.1:142264-150115 GCF_000296735.1 Chrysochloris asiatica | reverse complement strand
CGTACTGGACTAGAAAGTAATAGATTTCTTGCTTCTGCCACAAATTCCCCCAGCTGTGAGCCTTCCAACCTTCTAAGTATTCCTTTATATGTGGTTCAGGGTTCTGGGACCATCCCCTGACCCTGCTTGGTCAGGTATTCTGTGTTGTTGTTGCCGGAGCTCTCTGCTATACGTCTACCCGATCCGCCATCTTGTTTGTTCCCCCTTATTCTTCTTCTTAAGCAGTGCTTTGCTTATCCTGTGTCTCCTTTCCACATAAAGTTTATAATTGTTTTTCCATCTCTTTGAAAAATTTCATTGGAATCTGTATTGGGATTGCATTATATGTATAAATTGCTTTGGGCAGTATTGACATTTTCACAATGTTAAGTCTTCCTATCCAGGATCTTGGTACTTTCTTCCATTTTTGTAGGTCTATTTTGGTTTCTTGTAGTAGTGTTTTGTAGTTTTCTTTGTATAAGTCCTTTGTTTCTCTGGTTACATTTATTCCTAGATATTTCATCATTTGGGTGGTTATTGTAAATGGTATTGTTTTCCTAATGTCCTTTTAGCACTGTCATTTTTGGTATAGAGGAATCGAACTGATTTTTGTGTGTTGATCTTATATCTTGCTACTGTGCTGAATCTTATTGTTTGATATTTTGACTGCTGCATCCATGAGTGTTGATAGTTGATCCAAGAAGAATGAAGTCCTTGACAATTTCAATCTTTTCTCCATTGATAAGAATGTTGTTTTATCAGTCCAGTGGTGAAGATTTTTGTTTTCTTTACATCAAGATGCAATCCATACTGAAGGCTGTGATCTTTGATCTTCATCAGTAAATAAATGGAAGGTTTAGGGGGTATTAAAGCCTTAAGTCCTGTTGCTAAAACAGGAATTGTAAGGCACATGCTTCACCAGATTTGTGGTGTTGGTTAGTAATTGAATGAACAAGTTGTTGTGGTTAAATGCTTTTGAGTTGATTCTAATTCATGTTAACCTGTATAGGATTTCTGAGGATGAGTTGGTGGGTTTGAACTGCTGACCTTGTGGTTCAAGCTGACCTTGTGGTCAAGTACTTATTCTACAATATGGGAAATACATTAGCATTTTATTAGTGTTTTCATATTGGTATATTGCTACATTCATTGACAAATCTGGTAAAGAAGGAAATTTAACTGAACCCCCTAAACTTCTGAATCACTACCTTCCTACCCTAGAGACACTCTTAAAGAGTTGAACTAGAGACAGCCATAATTCCTTTCACCATACATTTTTCCTTTCTAATGGAATTTTGATTTGGTTTAAATAGGCCCATAATTTTATAAAACTCAGTAGATAATGAATACAATTTTTGTACTAACCATTGAGAACATAGTAACTAACAGTACTTACTATGTTTGATATAGTTATGACATAGGACTCATTCTTGGAAACTGAGTTTTTGTTGTTGTTTGTAAGAAGAAGTTTATTGTTGTTATTAGGTATAATCGAGTCAGTTTAGACTCATAGCAACCCTATGCACAACAGAATGAAACACTGCCTGGTCCTTGGCCAACCTCACATTCATTGCTACACTTGAGCCCATTGAAGCTGCCACTTTGCCAATCCGTAATGGATATCTATAGCTCTTTCTCTTTATTTCAAGTTGTGTTCCATCAGCAAATAAAAGTCCTAAGGACGTTACTCCATTCGTGTCATCACAGTCAACTACTTTGAGGCTGCAGCTCTTCCCCAGTTGCATTTTGAGTGCTTTCAAACCTGAGGAGCTCATTTTCCAACACCATATCTGAAGTGTTTTATTTCTATTTGTAACTTTTACAGTGACAAAATATTCAGAAATAGTTCATCTCTCCTTCTTCCTATTCTGTCTTCATCTGGAAGCTCATCTGAAAGCTGTCCACCGCGGGTGAGTCTGCTGGTATTTAAAATATCCATGGCATAGTTTCCAGAATCACAGAAACACGCAAGCCACCACAGTAAATAACCTGACAGAGAAGAGGTTTAGTTGGAAAAACATCAAGGAAAGTTTACTTGCTATTAAGGAACATCAAAAAAATACTTTTGTGCTATTAGACTTGTAATATATCAAGATATACCTGAATTTGACATCTGGAATTACAGGAACTATCTCACTAAATGTCTGAGGATGACGCCAGCACAATGAGTAGGACAAAACTAGGAAAATGTCATCTTGTCATCTGGGCATCTGAGCACTATGACTAGGACTTTGTTCTACCTATAAATTTCTTGTTGTACTAAAGAGTAAATAGTAAACTCTCTATTGTTCAAACCAATTAAACAATTTTATTTTTTTGATTTGGTGCTGAAATCTTGCTAACATATGAACTATCAAATCATAAAAGAGAATCCTTACTTTCCTGATTTAGCAAGAGGCAGCAAATTCTGCTAACTGTTGTCAATTTTCTATATCATAATTTAAGTGGAATTTTAATTTTTTCTTTATATTATTGTCTATTTTGGATTTGTGAGCAAATAATTGTTTCATTTAAGGTTGCCCTGGATGTTACAAAGGGTCTGCACTAAACTACTAACAAGAAGGTTTGGCTCACAGACTAGCTATGAGGCTCACAGACTAGCTATGATCCTGGGGTGGATGGGGCTACAGCCGGTGTCCACAGGGCCTTAGCTTCCTGCCAAAGCTAGACTCTGGTACCCACTTACCACCCGGAGGCTCGTTACCATCTAGAAACATGGTGGACTCTTTTTCATACCTAAGTACAAAAATGAATGGAGAACATAGCAATTAGAAAAGTCAATGATGAGGGGTGGAGGTACACTGAAATTTGCTGTCAGCAATACCACAGAATACTAGGAAAAGCAGATCCAGGGCAGAGCTCCAAACTCAGAACCACATAGCTAGGAATATTTTAAAAGATTGAAGGCTTATAGTGGAACGTGAAGCTGAAGTAAGAAATCACATACTTTTGAATCTGCCAGCTCAAAGCCTGGAGCTGACATCTTAGGTGAGACCAAATGGCAAAACCAAGTGGGGGAGCAGAAACACCATGGAAAAATACTATAGGAACTTTGGAGAAGTGGAGCAAAGGTGGACAATACACTTTGTAGGTTTTGCTTTGTTCTGATTTTCTTTTCTTTTGTATCTGGTCATTGCCCCCCAGCCCCCACTATTTTTGCACCTCCATTCTGGTGACTAGAGTGGGTGCCTGAGTGAGTACACACCCCCACTCTCACCACTGTTCTTCTGCCACACATGCTCACAGATACTCAGCCCAAGAGCAGGCCCTGGACTTTTTTTGTTGTTGTTGTTAAATAAAGGAAAGGCCAGGACAGGGCTGTAGAGAGGGAAAGACAGCTTAAAAACAAACAAGCCAAAAAATAATTTAAAGCCTGAGGTATAGCATAACAACCAACAGTGGCATCTTGAAGTCTCTCAGGCAGCTTTGAAAGCAAGAAGCTAAGGAGAAGACATTAAAGTCATACTCACGTTAGGATATAGGTTTTTTATTTTTCCTTGTCTCCCTCGTCTCCCTTTTCTGTGATTTTAGACTGCAGTATTCAGTCTAGTTTTGTTATGTTGTTGTTTGTTGTTGTTTTTTTCCTTGTTTTTTGTTGTTGTTTTTTTTGTTTGTTTGTTTTGGTGCTGGTGCTGTTTTGCTGCCCCTTCTACATTTGGGGGACACTTTCTCGCCCTATATTACCCAAGGAGAGCCAGCAACTGCTGCCATATAGTCAAGCTACAGTCATATGCTATCAAACACCAAAATCCAGGCAAGAACCATTACCAATTGCCATATGCCAGGAAGGCAGACAACACCGGTGAAAGTTGCTCTGAGTTAAGGAACAAGAAGAGTGAAAAGGGAAGCCCACATCTTGATCATATTTACCTGGAAGCAATCAGAAAGCATAAAAAATACCAAAACACATACTCAATTAAGTATTAAGGCCACAGATAAACACTATACATGTCCAAGAAGCAAAAGCAGATGACAATATCAGCACATGTCCAGAATCAAGATAAAGTGTCTGAGACAAATGATCTAGAGGTAGGCCTGGACTTCATTCTGAAAAGAGGGCAGGCCTTGGAAATGCCTGAGAAGGAATTCAGAAAAATGATTATAAAATGTTTCAAAAACCCTTTACAGATGGAATTTAGAAAAATAAGGAAGAAGTCAGGAAAGTCCTACAGGAACAATGAAATAGATAGATACAGCATTGGAAAAAATTCAAAACCTACAGAAAGAGGTCAAAATGATCAATAATAGAATATCAGAAATAGACAATGCACTGAAAGGGCAAAGGAGTAGAATAGAAGAGATGGAAAGGTAGAACCAGTGAGCTGGAAGACAAATCTCTCAATACTACTAAGATAGAGGAACAAACAGAAAAAGGATTTAAAAAATCTGAAGAAGGTCTAAGATTCATATTGGACAACATGAAGAGGAATAACTTAAGAATTATCGGCATTCCAGAACAAGAAGAACCACAAAATTCCATAGAGGAAATAGTTGAAGAACTGCTGCAAGAAAATTTCTCTAACATCTTGAAAGGTGAAAATATAAACATTCAAGAAGTTCAATGAACCCCAGGAAGCGTAGACCCTAAAAGAAAATCACTGAGACATATCATAATCAATCTCTCCAAAATCAAAAATAAGGAGACACTCCTGAAAGCAGCTAGGGAAAACAGAAATGTTATATACAAAGGCAAGCAAGTCACATTAAGTTCGGATCTCTCAGCAGAAACCATGGAAGCAAGAAGGTAAAGGGGAGACATATACAAAACCCTGAAAGAAAATATATTGCCAACCAAGAATCCTTTATCCAACAAAGCTATCAATCAAATAAGATGGTGTAATCAAAACGTTCCAACATAAACAGAAGCTAAGGGATTTTTCCAAACTCAACCCTGCACTAAAAAACATCCTAAAGGGAGTTCTGTGGACCAAGCACCAACAAGAACAGACAACAACCAGATATTGACATATGTAGCAGTACCTCCCAGAATTAAATCGACAGAAATAAGAGTTGAGAACAGAACAAACTCAGAGAAATATGGGAGGTCAGCCTATGATCAAAACAATAATAATGTAAAAGAAGGTAAACACGTAGGAACAGATATCCAGATGGTGTGAAGGTCAGGTAGATTACAGAATAAAATAGACTACACTAATGGAGAGAAAACTTAATGAACTATAAGGCAATCTCAAAGAAAATTAACACTTCACAACATACCATGAAAATGAAAATCCAAGAAGAACATGGAAACAGTAAAACAATGAGGAAACTCACAAGAAAGAACACAAAAAACATGAATTCAAAAAAGGAAGACACACAGAACAAAGAAAGCAGCAACACCACATAAAAACAAAAATAATGGCAGCAATTAATTCATACCTATTGATAATTACACTGAGTGTAAATGGATTAAATGTACTTGTTAAGAAATGGAGGGTGGCAGAATGGTTAAAAAACCAAGATCCTTCAATATACAGTCTGTAAGAGGCACATCTCACACACAGAGACAAAAACAGATTAAAAGTCAAAGGATGGAAAAAAATATACCAACCTAATTGCAATAAAAAATGAACAGGAGTAGCAGTACTAATCTCTGATAAAATAAACTTTAAGGCAAAAAACAGCATAATAGATAAAGATGGACATTATCTCATGATTAAAGGGACAATTGAAGAAGAGGACATAACCATAATAAATATCTATACTCCCAATAGAAGAGATACAAAATATTTAGAGAAAACTCTAATAGATTTTAAGAAAGAAATAGATGAATTTACAATAATAGTGGGTGATTTTAATGCACCACTTTCAAAAATGGATAGAACAACCAGAAAGAAATTTGACAAAAACACATAAAAACTAAACAACACAATCAGCCAACTGAACCTCATAGATGTGTACAGAATAACAGAAACAAAGGAAATCAAAAGGATAATAAAAGAATACTATGAAGAGTTGTAGTCCAAAAAATTTGAAAACATAGGAGAGATGGATATATTTTTAGTTAAACACAACCTAACTAAACTTACACACAGTGAAGTAGAAAACCTGAACATACCCATAACAAAAGAAGAAATTAATCAGGTCATCAAAAGACTCCCAACCAAAAAAAGTCCAGAACAAGATGGCTTCACTGGTGACTTCTACTAAACATTCAGGGAAGAGTTGTTACCAATTCTACTCAAATTATTCCAGAATCTAGAGGAGGATGGAAAACTTCCTAATACATTTTAAGAAGTAAGCATGACTCCCATAACAAAACCAGGGAAGGATGCCACTATGAAAGAAAATTATAGATCAATATCATACCTCATGAACATAAATGCAATAATTCTCAACAAAATTCTAGCCAATAGAATCCAGCAGCACATCAAAAAGATAGTACATCATGATCAAGTGGGATTCATAACAAGGATGCAAGGCTGGTTCAATGTTAGAAAAATGATCAGTGTTATCCACCATATAAATAAGAAAAAACAAAAGGACAACATGCTCATATTGATTGATGTAGAAAAGGCATTTGAAAAATCCAATATCCAATGATAAAAAACACTCAACAAAATAGGAATTGAAGGGAAATTCGTCAATAAAATTAACAGCATATATGCAAAACCAACAGCCTATATTATTCCCAATGGAGAGAAACTGAAAGTCGTCCTTCTATGAACAGGAACAACCCAAGGATTCTCTTTGTCACCACTCCTATTCAATAATGTGCTGGAAGTCTTACCAAGAGCTATACGGTAAGACAGGGAAATTAAAGACATCCAAATTAGCAAAGAGGAAGTAAAATTCTATTTGCAGACAATATGATCCTATATGTAGAAAATCCCCAAAACTCAGTTAAAAAAGCTACCAGACCTCATTGGAAGATTCAGCAAAGTGGCAGGATATAAGATTAACATACAACAATCAGTTGGATTCCTCTATACCAAAAATGACAAAGTTGCAAAGGACATTAGGAAAGCAATACCATTTACAATAGCCACCCAAAAGATGAAATATCCAGGAATAAATGTAACCAGAGAAACAAAGAACTTATACAAAGAAAACTACAAAACACTACTAAAAGAAACCTAAAAAAGTAAAAAAAAATGGAAGAATGTAGCCTGCTCCTGGATAGAAGACTTAACATTATGTCAATACTGCCCAAAGCAATTTACACATATAATGCAATACCAATCCAGGTTCCAACAACATTCTTCAAAGACATGGTAAAAACAATTACAAACATTTTATGGAAAGGAAAGAGACCCAGGATAAGCAAAGCACTGCTTAAGAAGAAGAATAAGGTTGGAAACCTCTCAATCCACGACGTCAAAATTCACTACATGGCTACAGTGGTCAAAACAGCTTGTTACTGGTACAATGAAAGATATGAAAGATACACAGATCAATGGAACAGAATCGAAAATCCAGAAATTAACCCATCTACATACAGCCAACTGATTTTTGACAAAACCCCTAAATATATCACATGGGTAAGTGATAGTCTCTTCAACAGATGGTGCTGGCAGAACTGGAAAGTGATATACAAAAGATTGAAACAAGACCTTCACCTCACATCTTGTAAAAAAACTAACTGAACATGGATTAAAGACCTAAATGTGAATCCCAGAATTATGGAGGCCATCAATGAAAAAATAGGGACAAATGTGAGGGCACTAATTCAGGGAGTACACAGACTACCAAACATTTTAAAAACTGAATTGCTGGTGAAACTGCAAAATGGTCCAACCTCTCTGGAAAGCAATATGCACTTCCTCAGAAGATTAGAAATAGAAAATACCTTATGATCCAGCAATTCCTCTACTTGGTGTTTACCCACAAGAAATACAAGCCATAGCACGAGTAGATATATGCACATCAATG
>NW_006409007.1:137429-141544 GCF_000296735.1 Chrysochloris asiatica | reverse complement strand
TTCATTTCCCTTACATACCATTATAAAATAGCCACTGTAGGGGAGAGAAAGAAATAGCCAGAAATATCACCATTGAAAGCTTGTAAGTCTGTCTTCTGCCTATAACTGATTGGAATACCTAAAATGGGGCTACAACGTGCCCAATGAAGGAGGTTTCTTGGGGAGCCTCTGCATTACATAATTCTATAGCTGGAATCCTGAACAGCATCCAGAACCTTCAGAGGTGGGAAATTTCCACTTGAAAGGAAGGAGCAGCTAGAAGAACAGAAGATACTTCTTGAAAGCAAGACCTACAGGAAAAATACAAAACAATATAAGCAGACCAGCTAATTACTACAAGAACAAACAAGTTGCTCGCCCAGGTGACATCAAGGCAAGTGGTCAGGTCTCCTCAGAGCAAACCCCCTTCCAAGACTAAGACTGAATGGGAATACACACTCTGATTGGAGACCACATTCATCACTGTTAAGGGGAAGTGAGGGAAAAACAGCAATGAAGATGTGAGCTAAGCCCTACAATGTTCAGTAGACTCCTGTGAACCCAGGTGGAGACCTGGTTGGCTAGTAGTGTGGTGAGATTTGGTGACTCTTGGGTCCAGAATCAGTGATATAACCACAGAAGACTAGAATGTAGAGTGAAGTGTCCAGCTGATAAGAAGGTAGGGCATATGCACAAGAACACCCACACTTGCAGATAATACCCTCTTGAACTGTCTTCAATGACTGGATGATCAGAGCTCAACTAGAAGACGAAGAAGAGGAAAAAAAGAGTAATCTGATACAATTTGATGAACTTGACCTACACCTAGGAATGCAGTAGCTCAAAAGAGGGAACAAATCTTTACAACAAGGATCATTCCTACCCCCTCCATACACAGAGTAGACAGGGATGGGCAACTTGGACATTGGCTACCCAAAATGTGGTGGGGGTGGGGCTACAAAGGCAAGAAATGACTGGCTTACAAGCTCTCAAGAGGGAACCTAGATCCAGAGGGCTTGGAGGAATGTAGAATCTCCACTGAATGTTATCCAACCTGTCTAGGCAGGCTGATGAAAGGAAATTCAGGAAGATCTCTTGTGATACAATAGTGAATAATTGTTATCAGGAGGGTTTGTGAAGGTTGGAAATGTAAAGGATGACATTTTGTAGCAAGGAGTGAAGTGATTAACTTTGCAGTCTAGGAGCAGAGGTCTCTGGGTCCATCAAGGAAGAAGAGTGGATAGCGGGACCCTATCCAGAGAAGCTGTGACGCCAGAGATGGAGTCAGAGATGATGATGTGGAAAGATGGAGCAGCTGGGGACTTTAGACCCAGAGGGGGAGAAGGGCTGTGTGCTGACAACTGGGGAAACAGGCTTGCAGGGTAAGCCCTTTGTTTGGTTGATGATGCATGGAAGGGTTTGCAACCATAGCAACGAAAGGATATGGATAGGATGAATGTAAAACTAATGTTCTCCCATGTAAACTGTCACATAATTCACAATAAAACATTAAACCAAAAAAAAAAAAAAAAAAAAAGGGGGAGGGGGTAAATTCACTCAGCAAATCCCTGGAAGAAAGATCTGATGATGTACGTGTGTAAAGATCATGGTTAAGAAAGCCCATTGGAGTAGTTATATTCTGTAACAAATGGGATTTCCATTAGTTGGAATTAATTTAATAGAAACAGGTTTGTTTTTTTTATTTTGTTTTAATGCTTTCATTTAGTCATCAATAGGTAGCTAGATCCAAATGAACTATATCTAAACTTAATATTAAATGAAAGCATTATTTATTTGAAAGTCTATAGTAGATAATAATGGAAAAACAATAAAATAATCCTGATATCATATAAAAGTGGCAACAAATTATAGAATTTACTGCTTCTTCCATATTAGGAAAGAAAGAATTATTTACAATTCAAGTGGAGTATGAAATTTATGTTGCTTTACTTTTTTAAAACATTTCATTGGTGGTCTTCCTTTTTTTTTTGTTGACTCTCCAGTTTACCAAGCATAATAGTTTGGTAGTATTGTCTTCATGGGCTGATCCCTTATACCAACATGTCCAAAGAATGAAAGACAAAGTCTAACTATCCATTTTTCTAAGAAGCATTCTGGCTGTACTTCTTCCAAGATAGATATCTTTGCTCTTCTGGAATTCCTTGGTACTTTCAATATTCTACACCAACATGGTAATTCAAATGCATCTATTCTTCTGTGGTTACTCTTATTCACTGTCAGACTTCCATATGCATATGAATTGATTAAAAGTATCATGATTTGGGTAAAGCGCACTTCAGTCCTTAAAGTAACATCTGTTTTTTTAACAGTTTAAAGAAGTCTTTTTTGGAAGCAGCCTTGCCTAATGCAATACATAGTTTGATTTCTTGACTGCCACTTCCATGAGTGTTGATTGTGGATCCAATCAAAAATGAAATCTTTGACAACTTAGAATTTTATCCATTTGTCATGATGTTATTTATTAGTCCAGTTGTGAGGAATTTTTTTTTTTTTTTTTTTTTTTTTTACATTGAGGTGCAATCAATATTGAAGGCTATATAGGTTTTGACTTCATTAGTAAGGATTTGAAGTACTCTTCTCTTCCAAAAGTAAGGTGTGTCATGTGTATATACAATTTGCTAATGAGTTTTCCTCCAATCCTAATGTCACCTTCTTCTTCATATAATCCAATTTATACAATCAGCATACATACTGTGAAAGTGAAAGTACAGTCAAAGGAAACAACTCTGACACTCACCTTTCCTGATTTGAAACCACTCAGTATCTCCTTCTTCTGTTATTTGGTCTAGATACAGGTTCCTCATAATTAAGTGTTCTGGAATACTCATTCTTCTCCATATTATGCATAGTGTGCTATGGCACATACAACCAAACCTTTGCATAATCAATAAAGTACAAGTAAACATCTTTCTGGTATTCTCTGATTTTAGCCAAGGTCCACTTGATTTCAACAATGTTAGCTCCATGTGCTCTTTTGAATATGACATGCATTTCAGACAGCTCCCTGTTGATGTACTGCTGCAATTGAATTGTGTTCAGCAAAATTTTACTTGCATCTGATATTAATGATATTATGTGATGATTTACACAGTCCATTTTCTCATGTGTTTTTTTGGAATTGGCACATCTCAAATTTTTTTATGGTTGGTCAGTAGCTGTTTCTCAGTGTTGCGTGAGTTTATTGAAACATTTCAATTTGCATTCCATCATTTCCTGGAGCCTTGTTTTTTGCCAGTGCCTCCAGTACAACTGGATTTTTCCTTTAATACCATCACATCTTGACCGTGTGCTACATCTTGAAACAGTTGAGCATACTGACCAGCTATTTTTATAACAGTGACTCTGGGTATTCCTTCCATCTTCATTTAATGCTCCCTGAATCATTAAATATTTTGCTCACCGAATACTTCAATACTGGAACTTGAGACTTGAATTATTTTCTTCACTTCTTTCATCTTGAGAAATGTTGAGTATGTTAGAGAAATGGAAACATTACATTTAGAAATGTACACCTAAGTGGAGAAGAGATTGATAAGCAGTTGCTTTACATTTTGATATTTTTTTGTTTAATAAAGTTTTCTTTTATTCTGTAGCAATACTTTTGAGCTACCCTCATACCTGGATGAAGCATACAATACTTTGTTCTCTTAATAAAGTGATATGCATGGTAGGAGGATATCCAAATCAGGTCAAATCTGTCTTTAATTGAGGAAATTTGATATACAAATATATGATGGGAGAGATCCATTTATTTAGTTTGGCAAACTATATGGATATAGGATTATAGTATTTTCAAGCATCTATTAACCATATTGAGGAAACTATGGCATAAAAATCCAACACACAGAGAGAAGTAGAGTAAAATAAGAAAGTGGAGTAAACTGTATGGTTTATGAATCATATTTCATAATGGATTAATAATCCATTCCTGCATGAATTTATAAAGGAATAACCTTTTATGATGCATTTGAGTTATGGTGTTGGAGGAAAATATTGAATGTACCATGAACGGTCAAAAGACCAAACAGATCTGTGTTAGAAGAAGTATAGCCAGACTTCTCCTTGGAATCCAGGATGGCCCAACTTCAGCTCTGATACTTCAGATATATTATCAG
>NW_006409007.1:133630-136407 GCF_000296735.1 Chrysochloris asiatica | reverse complement strand
GGTCCCCTTAATGCAAACCCCCTTCCAAGACTAAGATTCAACGGAAATACATGTCCTGATTGGTGACCACACTCATCACCGATAGGGGGAAGTGGGGTAAAAGCAGCAATGAAGTGGCAAGCTAAACCCTAAAATGTTTGGTGGGCTTCTGTGGACCTGGATAGGGACCTGGTTGGCCAGCAGTGTGGGGAGACCTGAAGACTCCTGGGCCCAGAGTCAGCCGTGTGGCCACAGAGGACTAGAGTGGAGAGTGAAGCTACCAGCTGATAGGAAGAGAAGGCATACGCACAAGAGCACCCACACTTGCAGATGGTACCCACGTGACCTGGTCCCGATGAATGGATGATCAGAGCTCAACCAGGAGAAGAAGAGGGAAAAAACCCAAAAAGAGTCATCTGAGACAATTTGATGAACTTGATCCACACCTGTGGATGCAGTAACCCAAAAGAGGGAACAAACCCTCACAGCAAGAAACATTCTCACCCCCTCCACAAACAGAGTAGACAGAGATGGGAAACTTGGACATTGGGTACCCAAAAGGAGGGGTGGGGGAACCACAAAGGCAAGAAGTGACTGGCTTACAAGCTTTCAAGAGGGAACCTCTAGGGGGCATGGAGGAAGACAGAATTTCCAGTGAGTACTATCCAATCTGTCTAGGCGGAGCTGATGAAATTTTATTACTTGTGATATGATAGTGAATGATTGTTATCAGGACTGATTGTAAGGGTTGGAAATGTAAAGGTAGATGTTTTGTGGCAAGGAAGGGAGTGATTAACTCTCCAGTCTAGGAGCAGAGGTCTCTGGGACTATCAACGGAGAAGACCCGAGAGTGGGACCCTACCCAGAGAAGCAGCGAGGCCTGAGATGGAGGCAGAGATGATGACATGGAGTGGTGAAGTGGCTGGGGTGGTGGTGGTAGTGTAGAGGGCGGGTTTATAAGGTATACCCTTTGCCCTTTTGTCAGTTGATGATGCATAGAGGGGTTTGGAACCATGGCAATGAGACAATATACGATAGAATGGATGTAAAACTAAAGTTCTCTCATGTAAAATATCATATAATTCACAATAAAACATGAAAAAAAAAAAAAAAAGATGGATTGGCACAGCGGTGGCAGCAATGGGTTCAGGCATAGCAATGATCGTGAGGTTGGCACAGGACTGGGTAGTGTTTTATTCTGTTTTGCATAAGGTTGCTATGAGTTAATACCAACTTGTTTTTGTTGTTAGGTGCCATCGAGTCAGTACTTACTCATAGCAACCCTATGTACAACAGAACAAAACACTGCCCAATCCTGGGCCAACCTCGCAATTGTTGCCATGATTGAGCCCATTGATGCTGACACTTTGCCAATCCATCTTGCTGGGGGTCTTCCTCTTTTTCTCTGACCCTCCACCTTATCAAACTAACTAGATGGCACCTAATAACAATAACAGTAAGCTTTATAAATCCCTGTATTCATGCATGCCTAAATAGTACCTAACTTTATCTTTGGAATATGTAGGTGGTTCAAACCATTAATGTGTTTGGCTATTAACTCAAAAATTGGAAGTTTGAGTCAACCAAGAGGTTCCATATAAGAGAGCCTGATGATACACTTACAATAAAAATTGATATTAAAAAACCCACGTAACATAATTCTACTGTGACATAAATGGGTCACCATGAGTTGGAGTCAAATCTATTGCAATTGTTAGTGGTAGCTTTGTAGTTTACTGAGCCCTATATGTATGGCTCAAAGTACTTCTGATGTGGGTTTCTTGGACTGAAAAAAAAAAAAAAGAGTCTAAAAAAAGTGATTAGTAAAACATATGGATAAAATATAAGAGGAATGGGGTGAAAATAAGATACTAATAAAGGGAAGAACAAATAAAGTTTTTATCCCCATAATTCAAGTTAACTAAGCAAAGATGACAAAATGAACTTAACTAAATGGAGGGTCAGTTTTGTCTCCTGTCACAGTCAAATATAAGCATCTTTTCTTTATCCTTAGATTAATAAAAATACATTTAACACAAGCTCATCACATAAGATGAAATTAACCCAAAGGAGAAATATTTACACTACTATTGCGATGTTGTAAGATCATCATTGGATTGTGAACCACAATGTCAGCAGTTCAAACCCACCAGCAGCTCCTCATCAACTCTATACAGGGTTGCTGTGAGTTGGAACCAACTCCATGACACTTAAAAAACAACAAACTATTCAGGGAGTATAGTGACTCCATACAATTAGCACTGGACTGTGAACTGCAAGGTGTGTGGTTCAAGCCCAAAAGCCACTCTGTGGGACAAAGATGAGGCTTTCTACTCCCTTGAAGATTTAAAGCCTCAGAAACCCTATATTGGGTTGCTATGAGTCAGAAATGACTCAATGGCATTTCACAACAGCAACAACAACAAAATATTCATAAACACAAAGAAATCTACTGGTGGTAGATGGCTTTTTAAAGCAGGAATGAAAACAATTAGTGCAGAGAAAAATGTATTTTTAGATATGGAAAACAGATAATGTATTTGATTTCATCCCTATACAAAACTAACTTAGTAGGTAAAAGACTGGATCAAATATTAGAAACCTAACAAAAATAATTATGAAGATAAAGCATTTGCCTTTCAAAATATGGCACTGTCTCTGGTATGTGTATCTGTGTCTATAAATTGGAATTGAAATACATCAAAGATCAAAGAAGAAGGAATCATTAAAGTTACAATTATCTATCTATCTATCTATCTATCTATCTATCTATCTATCTATCTATCTATCTATCTATC
>NW_006409007.1:131115-132067 GCF_000296735.1 Chrysochloris asiatica | reverse complement strand
CTTTCCCACTTTCCCCTGGTCTTTCTTTCAAGAAGTATACTCTTCCTCTAGCAGATCTGGGTTGGTCTGAATGTTTTGCTCAATTGGGAATATCGCATCTCTGAAGGTCCTGAGTGTGACTCAGGATTCCACCTAAGGCCCCATGCTCCACCAAGTTTTAGCAAGAAGCCTGTTTTCCTGGGTACACTCGAGTCCCCTTTTAGATAATTCAATCCATTATAGGCTGAAGATGGGCTTACAAGCTTTCTGTAATCATCGGCACCAATTATCCATTAGATCCCACTTAAATATCATATTACACTAGTAGTCAGGGGAAACCAATCTCCACAAAACAGTCAAGCACCTTAACATTATTTTCCCTCCTTTATCCATTCAACCTATGTCATGATCCATATATCATACAGCCTTGTTACTCCATGGCTGTGCATACGTCACAATCTACCTCCATCCCATTTCGCCCATGTATACTTCCTAAAGTTTTCCCCTGTTATCTCCATTATTCTACCCCCTTTCCCTTCTTGTGCATTACCTTCTCCCTCATATATATTGCCCTTCCTGTCCCCCAAGTTATCATATATCTATCCCCTAAGCTGCTGAGTTACTGTCCTCTACCTATGAGGTAACCCTCAAAGAATTATTATTTTAATATGGAAATATTAAATGAATATCTTTTAATATGGAAAGTTTTTATAACAATGGTCTTGTGCAAAATATATCCTTTTGTGCCTGACTAATTTCACTCAGCATTATGTCTTCAAGGTTCATCCATTTTATCCAGTGTTTTGCAGCTTAATCTTTATTTTTCAATGTAGCATATTATTCCATTGTGTATATGTACCAATGTTTGTTTGACCATTCTGCCCTTGATTGACACTTAAGTCATCTCCAACTTACTGCTATTGTGAATAGTGCTGTGATGAACATTGGTGTGCATAAATTCACTCACATTCTG
>NW_006409007.1:128648-129750 GCF_000296735.1 Chrysochloris asiatica | reverse complement strand
ATAAATCTTTACGGGAGCAGAAAGCTTCATCTTTCTTCTGCGGAACAGCTGGTAGTTTCGAACTGCTGACTTTAAGGTTCACAGCCCAATTCGTAACCACTATGCTACCAAAGCTCCTTTATTCAGATGTAGTGTCTAATGATTTTAGAGATTAGTCCTTTATCTGAGATGTCTTTGCAAAAAATATTTTCAAGTCTATGGGCTTTCTTTTTAGTTTTTTGATGAAATTGTTTGATTGTTTGATGTATATAGATTTCTAATTTTTAGTATGTCCCAGCCATTTGTTTAGTTCTCTATTGTTTGTGTGTGTGTGTGTTTGTTTTTTGCCATATTTGAAAGTCTATGTATGCCCTTAAATTTTTCCTTATATTTTCATTGATGACCTTTATAGTTCTGGGATTTACAGTCATATCTTTAATCCAGGGTGAACTACTTTTTGTATACAGTGTGAGATATGGGTCTTATTTCATTCCATTCTTTTGTAAATGCATTTCCAGTTTTGCCAGTATCATTTGTTGAAAAGACTATCTCTTCCTTATTTAATATATTTTGGCTCTTTGTCAAAGATCTTTGTCAAAGACTGTATGTAGATGGATTTATTTTAGAGTTCTCAATTCTGTTCCTTTGATCTATATATCTTTCATTTTAACAATACTGAGTTGTTTTGACCACTGAGGC
Source organism: Chrysochloris asiatica (assembly GCF_000296735.1). Lineage (NCBI taxonomy): Eukaryota > Metazoa > Chordata > Mammalia > Afrosoricida > Chrysochloridae > Chrysochloris > Chrysochloris asiatica. The sequence goes on along the minus strand of NW_006409007.1, from coordinate 129,072 downwards.
CTGTAGTAAATTTTGAATTAAGGAAGTGAGACTCTTCCCATTTTGTTCTTTTTCTTAAGCTGTGCTTCACCTATTCAAGGTCTCTTTCCCTTCCAAATAAAGTTTGTCATCATTTATTCCATCTCTTCAAAGAAAGTTGTTGGATCTTGATGGGGATTGCATTATATCTGTAGATTGCTTTGGGTTGTAATGACATTTTCACAATATTAAGTCCTCCTATCCATGAGCATGGTAGATTCTTCCATTTTTCAAAATCTCTTTTGGTTTCTTATAGAAGTATTTTATAACTTTATTTATATAAATCTTTTGGTCTCTGGTTAGATTTATTCCTAAACATCTCCTCCTTTGGATGGCTATTGTAAACAGTATTGTTTTGTTCTTATTTACTCTTCAACACTATCTTTATTAGTATATAGTAATCCAA
>NW_006409007.1:124394-125001 GCF_000296735.1 Chrysochloris asiatica | reverse complement strand
TTTATCTTTTTGTTGTAATATTTGGCTTTATCTTCTTGAGCTGATCTTTGAAAATTTTCTGTTCAGCTCTTGTGTGTTATGAAATACCCATTCTTCACAATATAATCCATAGCTTGTCATGATCCACACTATGAAAAGACTTAATATAGTCAATAAAGTACAAGTAAACATCTTTCTGGTATTCTTTGCTTTCAGACATGATCCATCTGATGTCAGCAATGATATCCCTCATTCCACATCCTTTTCAGAATCTGGCATGAATTTCTGGCATTTCCATCAATGTATTGTTGGATGAGTTTTTAAATGATCTTCAGTAGAATTTTACTTACATGTGATGTTAATGATACTGTTCAATGATTTCTGCATTCTGTTGTGTCACCTGCTTTTGGACACCTGTTTTGGCATAGATATTAATTTCTTCCACCTAGTTAGTCAGGTAGCTGTCTACTAAATTTCATGGCACAGATAAGTGTGTGCCTCTAGTGCTGAATCAAGTTTTTAAAGATTTCAGTTTGCATTTTGTCAATTCCTGGAGCCTTACTTTATGCCAGTGCCTATAGTACAGCCTGGATTTCTTCCAATAGTAGAATTATTTCTTGTTCTTATG
>NW_006409007.1:114402-115797 GCF_000296735.1 Chrysochloris asiatica | reverse complement strand
AGATTTATCTTCTAGCTCACTTGTTCTGTCTTCTAACTCTTCAATTCTACTCCTTGCCCTTTCAGTGTATTGTCCATTTCTGATATTCTATTATTAATCATTTGGACCTCTTTCTGTAGGTTTTGAATTGTTTCCAATGCTGTGTCTATCTTATTTGTTTGCTCCTGTAGTGCTTTCCTAACTTCTTCCTTATTTTTCTCAACTCCATTGGATAGTGTTTTGATACATTTTATAATCATTTTTTCTGAATTCCTTCTCAGGCATTTCCAAAGCCTGCTGATCTTCCAGTATGGAATGTAGGTCTACTTCCAGCTCATTTGCTTCAGTCACTTTATCTTGTTTCTGGACATGTGCTGATATGGTCATTTGCTTCTGTTTTTTGGGAATATTCAGGATATATCTGTGGCCTTAGTACTTAGATGGGTGTGTATTTTGGTATGTTTTATGCTTATAATTGCCTCCAGGTAGATGTGATGGGCTTCCCTATTCACTCTCCTTCCTGAGAAATTTCAAGATGCCACTGTTGGTTGTTGTGACGTAACTCAAGGTTTAATTTTCAGCTTATTTCCTTTTCAGTCTCCCTGTCCTGCTCCACAATCCCCATTCAGGCCTTTTTCCTAGTGATAAACTGTTCAGGGCCAGCTGTGGTAGTTTTATACTTTCGTTTGGTTTTAAGTGTAAACTGTCAATTTTGAGCCCTCAAAACTTTAAACTTTGAGCCCTCTGTACATGTGTAGTAGAACTCTCTGTGGTTGGGGGTGGGTTGTCCACTCACTCATCCATCCCCTCTAATCACCTGAATGGAAGTGCACATCCAGCGAGGGAACAATGAACAGATTACAAAAAAAAAAGTGTATCCACACCTTTATCTCTGCAGTTGTTTCAGGCATCCATGGCTGTTGTGATCCTTCCCCCACTTGGTCTCGACCCAGATGGCAGCTTCAGGAGCAACTGAGTATCTTGGATTAGAAAGCAATGGGTTTCTTGCTTCTGCTACAAATTCTCCTAGATGTAAGCTTTCCAACCTTCTAAATATTCCTTTCTATGTGGTTCAGAGTTCTGGCACCATCCCCTGAGCCTGTTTGGGCCAGTATTCTGTGTTGCATTGCTGACGGAGTTCCTCACTGCACTTCTACCTGATCCACCATCTTGTTTGTTCTCACTCCCCATCTTCTTTTGATGCTTTCTTCATCTTTCAGTATTTTAACAGTTGTTGTTGTTAACTTCCATCAAGTCATTTCTGACCCATAATGACCATGTATAGGGTTTCTTAGGAGTACCTGGTGAGTTTGAACCACCGACCTTGCAGTTCAAATGGCTTTGCAGTCTGGTACATTAACCCACAGCACCACCATCAGTGTTGCAAGTTGAGGTTTGAATTTATTCTTCAGTTGC
>NW_006409007.1:109285-114206 GCF_000296735.1 Chrysochloris asiatica | reverse complement strand
ATGTTCATGGATGTTGTTGTTATGTGCCGTGGAGTCAGTTCCAACTCATAACAACCCTGTTCAGGGTTTCTAAGGCTGTAAATCTTTATGGGAGCAGAAAGCCTCATCTTTCTCCCATGGAACAGCTGGTAGTTTCGAACTACTGACTGTGAGGTTAGCACCTTGATTTGTAACCACTACACTATCAGAGCTCATGGATAGATAAGATAGACTTCATAAAGTGAAAATGTCAAAATTGCTCAAAGTAATCTATAGATAAATGCAATCACTATCCAGTTTTCAACATCAATACTTAAAGGGATATAAAAACTAACCATAAATTATATATATAAAGAGATCCAAGTTAAACAAAGAATTATTACAACATAAGAAGAAACTTGGAGGTTGCTGCAGCACAAGGGACCTGGTCAGGATGAAAGATGTGACCAGAGGGCAGCAGTTGTGGGGAATGGAGGGTATAATGGGAGCTGTGGCCTAGAATTGCAGGTGTGCATTTCACCTCAGACACAGTGGAACCATCCAGATCTGACAAAGTACGTTGGAGGACAAATGCAACATCCAGATCATTGAGTGGGAACACCTGGACAAGAAAAAGTTCTATATATTTTATATGGTAATCACAATGATGATCCATGTCAGCATCTACGCATTCACCCTCATCCATACCCGACTGCAAGTTCAGAAGTGCAAGAACCTTTACCATGGACCTTTGATGCCTTCATCAAGATCCTGCAGGCAGATAATGTGGCTGGTCTCTACCAGGGGTTCCTGGTCAATACTTTCACCCTTATCTCTGGCCAGTGCTATGTCACCACTTATGAGCTCACCTGGAAGTTTGTAGCTGACTACAGTCAGAGCAACACAGTCAAACCACTGGTGACCAGTGGCTCAGCTTCCCTGGTGACCCAAAGCATCATAGTGGCCATTGATGTGGTCTCTCAGCACCTGATGATGCAGTGCAAGAGTGAGAAAATGAGCTGCTTCCACATGTGGGGGAACTCAGAGTGACAAAGAGTGGTTACTTTTGGCCAAACCAACAACATCAACAGGCATATCCTGTGGACTAATGGGATTCAAGACTTCTACCAAGGCTATGTGGCTTTACTACTTACCTACATCCCAAATAATGCTGTCTGGTAGCCCTTCTATCATTTCTAGAGCTGCTGAGCAGCTTTCATACATCTGTCCTAAGGAATGCCCTCACATTGTCTTTTAAGCCATCTCTGGTCCCCTGGCTGCAGCCACTGCCTCCATCCTCACCAATCCCATGGATGCCAACCAAACCTGCATGCAAGTTGAAGGCAAGAGCTCCATCATCCTGACTTTCAGACAACTGATGGCAGAGGAGAGGCCTTGGGGCCTCATGAAGGGTCTCTGGGCCAGAATCATCTCTGCCATGCCCTCTACCATACCATGTGAGGACTACGAGAGCCTCAAGAAGCTCAGCTTGTGACTTTAGTTGGTGGATTCTAGATACTGGTAACCAGTGGTGGGAAGAGAAGCCTGCTGTTCACAATTCTTTGGGGGCAGAGTCAGAAGGATACCACCTTCTACAATCCCCACCACCACCACCACCACACACCCAGCCCTACCCTGGGCCAGGTGGCCTGCCTGGGCCAGGGACAGAGACTTTGAACTGCTCTTATGGAAGAGGTTCCAAACCTATACCCCCTGCCCTCACTATTTTTAATTCTCTTGCCAAACTGAGCTACCTCACTCAGTCCCTGTACTCTATCTTACTCTAAGGAAACCCCTACCTACTAAACTTTCAAGTCCCCCCTTCCATCTCTGTTCCTGAGGTAATGAAAAGAGCTGTACACAGAGCTCGTTTGCTGACCTTCTTTTTGGTTTTACAGCCCATGCTTCAAGCAGCTGCCATCAGCCATTGACTACTTCATCTTTTAGGGTTGCTTTATTTTAATTTTGGAGATTCACTTCTCTTTTGATTACTTTTCTTTCCCATGCCATTGAGACAACTTGCCAGGCACCTACACAGAGAGTAGAAGTAGCAGAATCTCTCCAGAGAGCTTGTCCTCTGTTTGAAGGAATGATTAGGTTGGGGAGAAATGTTGATACTTTATTTTGCTGTTTTTTGTTTTGTTTTGTTTTGTGTGTGTCTTTTAAAAAGTAATCTCTGGAGTGTTCCTGAGTGCCCTAGCCCAACTCCGACCGACATCCGCTCTTGTCTTATCGAGACCGTAGCTTTTGGGTTCTATCATCCCTTCGATGTTCTTGGATGTCTGAAGAGAAGGGTAGCAAGCCTGCTGGGAAGACAGGAGGCGAAGAGAAGCCGATAGATGCCGGTGAGTACAAGCGAAAGGAAGGCATCAAGAAAAAGACTAAAGAAGGATCTGGGGATGAAGGCCGAGAAGCGTTGAATCCTTGGCCTGAATATATTAACACACGTCTTGAGATGTATAATAAACTGAAAGTGGAGCATGATTCCATTCTGGCAGAAAAAGCAGAAAAAAAATAGCAAGCCAATTAAAGTTACTCTCCCTGATGGTAAACAGGTTCATGCAGCATCTTGGATAACTACACCTTACCATATTGCTTGTAGAATTAGTCAAGGTGTGGCTGAACAATACTGTTAATGCTAAAGTGAACAAACTTGTTTGGGACCTAGACTGTCCTCTGAAAGAAGATTGTATCTTGGAGCTTCTCAAGTTTGAAGATGAAGAAACTCAAGCAGTCTATTGGCATTCTAGTGCTTACATCATGGTGAAGCCATGGAGAGAGTCTATGGAGGATGCTTGTGTTATGGTCCACCCATAGAAAATAGATTTTATTATGACATGTGCCTTGAAAAAGGAGGTGTGTCCAGCAATGATTTTTCATCTCTGGAGACTTTATGTAAGAAAATTATTAAGTAAAAGCAAGCTTTTGAAAGATTGGAAGTTACAAAAGAAACTTTACTAGAAATGTTTAAGTATAAAAAACTCAAATGCTGGATATTGAATGAAAAAGTGAATACTCCAACAACCACTGTGTATAGGGTGTAGTCCTTTGATAGATCTCTGTTGCGGTCCTCATTTCATACACACTGGCAAAATTAAGACTTTAAAAACACACAAAAATTCCTCCACATATTGGGAAGGCAAAGCGGATATGAAGCGTCTCCAGAAAATTTATGGCATTTCATTCCCCTATCCTAAAATGCTGAAAGAGTAGGAGAAGTTCCAAGAGGAAGCTAGAAACTGAGATCATAGGAAAATTGGGAGGGACCAAGAACTATATTTCCTCCATGAACTCAGCCCTGAAAGTTGCTTTTTCCTGCCAAAAGGAGCCTATATTTATAATACACTTATTGAATGTATCAGGAGTGAATACAGGAAGCGAGGATTCCAGGCAGTAGCCACCCCAAACATTTACAACAGTCGACTCTGGGTGACCTCTGGCAGCACTATAGTGAGAACATGTTCTCCTTTGAGGTGGAGAAGGAACTGTTTGTTTTGAAACCCATGAACTGCCCAGGACACTGCCTCATGTTTGACCACCGACCAAGGTCTTGGAGGAGCTGCCACTGCAGTTAGCTGACTTCGGGGTGCTTCACAGAAACGAGCTGTCAGGAGCTCTCACCCGACTCACCCGAGAGTGCGAAGGTTCCAGCAAGACAATGCTCACATCTTCTGTGCCATGGAGCAGATTGAGGATGAAATCAAAGGTTGTTTGGATTTTCTACGCAACGTGTATACAGTGTTTAGATTGTCTTTTAAACCGAATCTTTGTATCGTCCAGAAAAATTCATTGGAGATATTGAAGTACGGAATCAAGCTGAGAAACAACTGGAAAACAGTCTGAATGAATTTGGTGAAAAGTGGGAGCTGAACCCTGACGATGGAGCTTTCTAAGGGCCAAAGATCGACATACAGATTAAAGATGCAATTGGTTGATACTACCAGTGTGCAACAATCCAGCTGGATTTTCAGTTGTCCATCAGATTTAATATTACTTTTATAAGCCACGATGGTGATGATAAGAAAAGGCCAGTAATTGTTCATCGAGTCATCCTTGGGTCGGTGGAAGGAATGATTGCTATTCTCACAGAAAACTATGGAGGCAAATGGCCCCTCTGGTTGTCTCCTTGCCAGGTAATGGTAGTTGCTGTGGAGGCCACGTGTGATGAATATGCCCAAAAGTTAAGACAGCAATTCCATGATGCAAAATTAATGACGGATGTTGATCTGGATCCAGAACGTACGTTGAATAAGTAGATCAGAAATGCACAGTTGGCACACCATAACTTCATTCTAGTCGTTGGTGAGAAAGAGAAAAGCAGCGGCACTGTGAACATCCACATGAGCGATAATAAGGTCCACGGAGAGCGGACTGTTTCGGAAACCATCACTCAATTGCAGCAGCTTATGCGGTCCTGCAGCAAACAGGCAGAGGAGGAATTCTAAGGAAGCACGCTCCCCAGAAGCTACCGTAGCCTGGAAAGGTGAACAGCATTTCCCCCCCATCCACTGTGTGGTCAGGAGAACCTCCATTTGTACTGAGTGAGGAGCGCTGGGGCAGCACCTTTGTAGGAAACTGTGGGACAAATCTCTTTGAAATTGGTGTTGGACAATGTATTTGAAGGAGCTAATCAGAAGAGGCTCATTACCATGATTTTATTCATTAATTACTTGAGCATTGGAATTAAAACTTGAATGCTTTGGTATGATGTGGGAAAACTTTTTGTAAATTGAATGCAGTTGAAAATAAAAATGTCCTATTTGATTACTACAACAGATTAGAATTGGATTATGGAAAAAAAAAAAAAACAAACTTTATTCACATAAAACAAAATAATAATCTCTGTGAAACAGGTTATTGTCTTAGCCCTGCTAAAATACCAAACCTGCAGTGGGAGCCCACCCCTTCTTCAGACATATGGAAAAATATAATATAACTTTCCCCTTAATCCCAGTTACTGATC
>NW_006409007.1:104966-105860 GCF_000296735.1 Chrysochloris asiatica | reverse complement strand
TGCAGGATGCGTTTACCCGAGGGCTCCTGAAGCCAGGCCTCAATGTCGTGCTAGACGGGCCGAAGAAGGCCGCTAACGACGTGGCTGGCCTGAAGCAGTGTTTGGCTGAATCCAAGCAGGATCTGGAATGGGTTGAAAGACTTGATGTGACTCTGGGTCCAGTGCCAGAAGCCAGTGAACTTCAGTTAACTCTTCAGAACAAGGATCAGAAAGCTGTTGACGCAGAAGATGACTTCCAGTGGGAGATGAGCTTCTACCGCCAGGCTCAAGCCTCAATGTTTGCAATGCTACCCCTCCTCCATCAGCTCAAAGTCCCTACCAAGCGACCCACTGATTATTTTGCAGAGATGGCCAAGTCTGATCAGCAGATGCAGAAGATTCGACAGAAGCTGCAGACTAAACAGGCTGCCATGGAGAAGTCTGAAAAGGCTAAGCAATTATGAACACTTAGGAAATACAGAAAGAAGGTACAAACAGAGGTTCTTCAGAAGAGGCAGCGGGAGAAAACACATATGATGAATGCTATTAAGAAATACCAGAAAGGCTTTTCTGATAAACTGGATTTCCTTGAGGGCGATCAGAAACCCAATGCACAAGGCACAAAGGAAAAAGCTAAAGGCAAGCAGATGAAGAAGGGATCCAGTGCCAAACGACTCTATAAAAACCAGAAATTTGGTTTTGGTGGAAAGAAGAAAGGCTCCAAGTGAAACAGCCGTGAGAGCTATGACGATGTATCTAGCTTCTGGGCCAAGACAGCTCATGGCAAGGGTCCCAAGAAGACTGGAAAGAAAGGATCAAATAAGAGACCTGGGAAACGGACAAGAGATAAAAATGAACAGAACACGTTAAGCAGCATCTGTAGTTACAAGAAAACAAGAAAAAAGGGGAAAGACA
>NW_006409007.1:100035-103438 GCF_000296735.1 Chrysochloris asiatica | reverse complement strand
CATTCATCACCAATAAGACCATATCAAGACCCAATGGTACTAAAGGAGGAAATCAGGATTGTAGGAAAACTCATTAATAACCTGTGATATGCAAATGATATAACCTTGCCAGTTTAAGGCAAAGAAAAGGACTTAAAGTACTTACTGATGAATATCAAAGATCACAGTCTTCCTTATGGGTTGCATCTCAGTGTAAAGAAAATGAAATCCTCACCACTGGACCAAGAATCATATAACATTCATGCTATATGAAGTTGTCAAAGACTTCATTTTGCTCAGATCAACCATCAACATTCATGGAAGTAGCAGTCAAGAAATTGATTGGCATATTGAATTAGGCAAACTTGTTGCACAAAACCTCTTTAAAATGTTCAATAGCAAAGATGTCAGTTTGAAGACTAAGATGTGCCTAACTCAAACCATGGTATTTTCAGTGATCTTATATACATGAAAAATTGGACAGTGAATAAGGGAAACCATAGAAGAATTAAAACATTTGAGTTTTGGTTTTATAGGAGAATATTCAAAGTACCAAGGACTTCCAAAAGAACAAACACATCTGTGTTGGGGGAAGTATAACCAGGATTGCCAGAATTTGTCTCTTTACCAAGGATATCATTCTTGGTAAAGTGGAGGGTCAGACTAAAAGTGGAAGACCCTCAACGAGATGGATTGGCACAGTGACAGCAGCAGTGGGTTCAAACAGCAATGATTGTGAGGTTGGTGTAGAACCTTCTCAGATTATTTGCTCAACATACAAATTGAATAAATATGGTGAAACACTGGCACACGACTTTTCTGATATTAAATCATTAATTATCCTCTTGTGTTGCTTTAACAATTGCCTCTTGGTCTATGTACAGGTTCCTCATGAAAACATTTCAATATTCTGGGACACCCATTCTTCAAATTATTATCCATAACTTGTTATGACCCATTGCATAGTCACTAAAGCACAAGTAAATATATTTCTATATTCCTTTCAGCTAAGATCCATCTAATATCAACAATGATATCCCTAGTTCCATGTCCTCTTCTGAATCCTGCTTGAATTTCAGTTTTCTGTTGATGTACTGTTAAAGTAGTTTTAAAATTATCTTCAGTAAAATAATACTTGCATGTGATTTTAATGACATTGGTAGATTATTTCTGCATGCCATTGGGACACATTTTTTAGGACTGGGTAAGAATATGGATTTCTTCCAACCAACCAGGTAGGTTTCATCCAAATTTCTTGGCATTGATGAGTGAGCACATCCATTGTTGAATCAGTTTGTTGAAGGATTATGATTTGTATCCCTTCAATTCTTGGAATCTTGATTTTTGCCAGTGCCTTCAGTGCAGTTTGGATTTCTTCCTTCTCTATCATTGGTTCTTGAACATATGCTACCAATTAAATGCTACCTCTTGAACATATATTCTTGAACATAAGCTACCTCTTAAAATAGTTGCACATGGACCACTCATTTTTAGTACAGTGACTCTTGTACATACGTTCCATATTCTTTTTATACTTTCTTCATCAGTCAACATTTTAATATTTCAAGTCAAGTCTTGAATTTTTCTTCAATTCTTTCAGCTTGAGAAATGCTGAATATGCTCTTTCCATTTGGTTTTCTAACTCCAGATCTTTGCATATTTCATTATAATACTTGACTTTGTTTTCTTGACCAGCACTTTGAAATTCAGTTCTTTGAATTCCTCATTTCTTCCATTTGCTTTAGCATCTCTATACTGGATAGAAAATTTCACAGTATCTTCTAACATACATTTTTAATCTCTTGTTTCTTTCCTGTCTTTTTAGTTACCTTTTGCTTTCTTCCTGTATGATATTCTTGATGTCATCCCACAGCTTTTCTAGTCTTTGTGCATTAGGGTCTGATGCATCACATCTGTTCTTGAGATGGTCTCTAAATCCAGGTGGTATATTTTCAAGGTCATATCTTGGTTCTTCTTGACTTGTTTTCTTTTCTTCAGCTTCAGCATGAATTTACATATGAACAATTGATGACCTATTTCACAGTATGCCCCTGGCTTTGTTTTGGTTGATGATATTGATGTTTTACACTGTCTCTATCCACAGATGTTGTCAATTTGAATCCCATATATTCCATCTTCTGAGGTCCATGTGTACACTTGCCCTTTAAGTAATTCAAGAAAAAAGTGTTTGCAATGCATATGTCATTGGTCTTACAAAATTTTATCATAACATCTCCAGCATCATTTCTTTCATCAAGGACATATTCTTGGTACTGATTCATCCTCTTTGTTTACAGTCTTTGCATCTGAATCACCAGTGATTATCAATATATCTTGATTGTATGTTTGATCAATTTTAGATTGAAGAAGTTGGTAGAATTATTCAATTTTATCATCACTGGCTTCAGCATTTGATATTAATTTTGAATAATTGTGATATTAACTGGTTTTCCATGTTGGCCTATAGATATTGTCCTATCATAGACAGCATTGTACTTCAAGATAGATCTTGAAATGTCTTTTTAGTCAATGAATGCTACAACATTCCTCTTCAGTTTATTGTTCCTGGCATGGTAAACCATATGATTGTCTGACTCCATACCAGTCCATTTCAGCTCACTACTGTATAAGATATCGATGTTTATGCACTTCATTTCATTTTTTACAACTTGTAATTGTCCTATATTCATACTATGTACAATCCATGTTCTTATTACTAATGGATGTTTGCAGCTGTTTCTTCTCATTTTGAGTTGTGCCCTATTAGCAAATGAAGGTTCCAAATACTTTACTCCATTCATGTCAACACAAATGCCTACTTTGAGTAGACATCTCTTCTCCAATCATATTTGAGTGCCTTCCAACCTAAAGGACTAATATTCTGCCACTATATCTGACAATATTCTTGTGCTATTAGTAATGTTTTAATCTTGTGGCACTATATCTGACAATGTTCTGCTGATATTCATTAGGTTTTCATTGGTTAAGCATTCAGAAGTAGTCTGCCTCTCCTTTTTCCTAATCTATCTTAGTATGGAAGTTCAGTGGAAACCTCTCCACCATGAGTGACCATGCTGTTATTTAAAATATCATTGGTATAACTTCCAGTATCACAAAAACAATCAAGACACCACAGTATGACAAACTGACAAAAGAATGGTGGAAGAAAGTGGCAGATATTGCATGAGACCATGAGTATAAAAAAGTAGAGAAAAGGCTTTCATTTTATAATAAACACTATGATGGTTACCAGGGGGTGGCTGGGAAGGGAGATTTATTCACTGGGTAGAGTATGGATGCCTGCTAAGTTACATGAAATGGAAGATCATTGAAAAGAAAAAGAAAACAAATGGGGAAGGGGAGGAAAGGAAGATGCTTTCTTATTTTGGTCTGGTTTTATTTATTTATTTATTTATTTATTTAT
>NW_006409007.1:97890-99379 GCF_000296735.1 Chrysochloris asiatica | reverse complement strand
TCTTTATTGCAAATACTTATTTTAAACACTATAAAAGGTGACTTTTCATATGGACCTCACTAGATGGAGTACACAGGCATTGAATGGTAGAGAATTCAATATCATCCAACAAAGCAAGGTCAGATGCAGGTAGTGGAACAGACCAAAAATTGCTCATAAGCAAGTTCAGGCTGAAGCTGAAAAAAATTTAAACAAATTCACATGAAAAATATGCCCTGGAATATATCCCGCCTGAACCTAAAGATCATCTCAAGATGAGTTTTGATGCATTAGACACTAGTTACTGAAGACAAGAAATTTATGGGATAACATTAAGAGCATCAAAAAGGAAGAAAGCAAAAGGTAATTTAAAAAATAGGAAATAAAGAAAAGAACAAAATGATGCCAGAAGAGACTCTGAAATTATGCTCTCCAGTGTAGAGATGATAAAGTGAATGGGAATAAAAGAGTAAAAGATCTGGATAGAAAATTTCAAAGGGCATCTTGAGAACACACAGAAAAATATTATAATAAAATATGCAAAGATCTGATGTCAGAAATTCAAATGTAAAGAAGGCAATCAGCATTTCCCAAATTGAAAGAACTAAAGAAAGAAAAATCAAACCTCAGTTTGCAATAATTAAAGATTTTATGGGCAAAACATTGAATGATGCTGAAAGCATCTATAGAAGATGGAAGGAATACAGAGTCACTGTATAAAAGAGCAGTGATCTATTTTCCACTATTTCAAGAGGTGGTATACAATTAAGAACTAATGGTACTGAAGATAGAAATTCAAGCTGCATGAAGGCATTGGCAAAAAACAAGACTCCAGGAATTGAAGGGATACAAACTGTAATCTTTCAACAAACTAATGAGCCCGGGAGGCACTCATTCATCTATGCCAAGAAATTTGGAAGACAGTTACTTTGACAACCAACTGGAAGAGATCCGTATTTCTGCCCATTACAAAAAAAGGTGGCCCAATGAAATTTGGAAATCATTGAACAATATCACATGTGACTAAAATTTTGCTGAAGATGGCAATTGTACATTGATGGAACTGCCAGAAATCAAAGCCAGATGCTGAAGAGGACATGGAAATAGAAATATAATTGCTGGTGTCAGATGGATCTTAGCTGAAAGCAGAGAATACCAGAAAGATTTTTACTTGTACTTTACTGACTATGTGAAGGTTTTGACTGCATGATCAGGACAAAGTATGGGTAACATTGTGGAGACTGGGTTTTCCAGATCACTTAATTATGTTATGAGGAAACTGTAACATACACCAAGAGATAGTCATTTGAATTACAAAAAGGGATACTTAATGGTTGAAAATCAGAAAAGGTGTGTATCAGGATTGTATCCTTTTAACATACTGATTATTCAGTCTATAGGAAAACAAATAATCAGAGAAGTTGAAATATATGAGGAAGAACATGGCATCTGGATAGGAGAAAGTCTCATTAACAACTTTCTATATGCATATGACTTTATAGTGTATATA
>NW_006409007.1:81182-94656 GCF_000296735.1 Chrysochloris asiatica | reverse complement strand
AGAGATGAAGCAGCTGGAGACTTTAGTCCAAGAGAGGGAGAGGGGCTGTGTACTGATGAATGGGAGGCAGGCTTGCAGGGTATACCCTTTGGGTGGTTGATGATACACGGAGGGGATTGTAACCATGGCAATGAAACGATATACGATAAGATGAATGTAAAGCTAATGTTCTCCCATGTAAACCATCACATAATTCACAAAAAAAAATGTTTAAAAAAACAAAAAAAAGATATATTGATCATTACTGTTGATTGGAATTAAAAGGCTGGGAGCAAAGAGGAAGGATCAATAGTTGGAAAATTTGGCCTTGGTGATAGAAATGATGCTGGGGATCACATGATATGGGACTCACCAGCTGGAATACATAGAAATCAAACTGACTACATCTTCAGAAAAAGACAAAGGAAAAGTTCCATATCAGCAGTCAAAACAAGGCCAGGGGCAGACTGTGGAACAGATCATCAATTATTCCCATGCAAATTAAAACTAAAGCTGAAGAAAATGAAAACAAGTCCATGAGAGCCAAAATATGACCTTGAATGTATCCCACCTGAATTTAGAAATCTTCTGAAGAACAGATTTGATACATTAAACACAAAAGACCAGAAATGTTGTGGGATAACATTAAGAACATCAAACATGAAGAAAGCAAAATGTCATTAAGAAGACAAGAAAGAAAAAAAAAGGTCAAAATTGATGTCAGAAGAAACACTGAAACTTGCTCTTCCGCGTAGAGATGCTAAAGCAAATGGAAGAAATGAGGAGGACTAAGAGATGAACAGAAAACTTCAAAGATCAGCTTGAGAAAATAAAGCCAAATATTACAACAAAATGTGCAAAGATCTGGAATCCGAAAACCACAAAGGAAGAACATGCTCAGCATTTCTCAAGCTGGAGGAAGTGAAGAAAAAATTCAAGCCTCCACTTACGTTGAAGGATTCTCTGGGCAAATTACTGAATGATGTAGAAAGCATCAAGAGAAGATGGAAGGAATACACAGAGTCACTGTACCAAAAGGAAATGGTTAATGTTCAACCATTTCAAGAGCTAGCATATGATCAAGAGCCAATAATACTGAAGGAGGAAGTCCAAGGTGCATTGAAGGAATTGGCAAACAACAAGGCACCAGGAATTGATGGAATAAAAATTGAAATCTTTCAAGAAAGTGAAGTGGCACAGGAGGCACTCACTCATCTATACCAATAAATTTGGAAGATAATTTTCTGACTGACTGATTGGAAGAGATCTGTATTTGTGCCCATTTCAAAGAGAGGTGACCCAACAGAACGCGGAAATCATCAGACAATCTCTTTGATATCCCATGTGAGTAAGGTTTTCCTAAAGGTAATACAGAAATGGAGGCAAGCATACATTGACAGAGAACTTTCAGAGGTTCAAGGTGGATTCAGAACAGCCTGTGGAACATGGGATATCAATGCTAATGTCCAATGGATCTTTGCTGAAAGCAGAGAATATCAGAAAGATGTTTACCTATGCTTTATTGACTACGCAAAGACTTTCAATTGTGTGGATTATGACAAGCTATGTACAACATTGCGAAGTATGAGTTTTCTGGAACACTTAATTTTGCTCATGAGGAATCTGTACATGGATCAAGAGGCAGTTGTTTGAATAGAACATGGGAACACTGAATGGTTTAAAATTAAGAAAGGTGTGCAACAAGATTGTATTCTTTCCCCATACTTATTCAACTTGTATGCTGAGCACATAATCCAAGAAGCTGGGTTCTATGAAGAAAAATGTGGCATCAGGATTGGAGGAAGACTCATTAACAACCTGCAATATGCAGATGAGACAACCTGGCTTGCCCAAAGTGAAGAGGATTTAAAACATTTACTGATGAAGATCAAAGAGCACAGCCTTTGGTATGGATTGCATCTCAATGTAAAGAAAAGAAAAATCCTCTCCATTGGACCAATAAACAACATAATTATCAATGGAGAAAAGATTGTAGTTATCAAGGACGTCATTCTTCTTGGATTAACTATCAACACTCATGGAAGTAGCAGTTAATAAATCAAATGCTGTATTTCATTAATCAAATCTATTGCACAAGACCTTTTTAAAAGTGTTGAAGAGCAAAGATGTCATCTTGAGGACCATGGGGTGCCTGATGCAAACCATGGTATTTTCAATGACCTCATATGCATGAGAAAGCTGGACAGTAAATAAGGAAATCGTAGAAGAATTGATGCTTTTGAGTTATGGTGTTGGAAGAGAAAAGTGTAAATGCCATGGGCTGCCAAAAGAACAAACATATCTGTGTTTGAAGAAGTACAGCCATAGTGCTCCTGGAGGCCAGAATGGCTAAACTTCGTCTCTCATTCTTTGAACATATTGTCAGAGGGACCAGTGGCTGGAGAAGGATATCATGTTTGGCAGTGTGGAGGGTCAGAAAATAAGAGCAAGACCCCCAATGAGTTGGATTGGCCAGCATTCATGGACTCAAGTGTGGCAACAATAGTGATGTTGGCCCAGGATTGGGCAGTGTTCTGTTCTGCTGTGTGTAAGGTCACTATGAGTCGGTACCGACTCGATGGCACCAACAACAATAATATGCATTTGAAAACTTTCAGTATGAATTGAACCTCTAATATAAAGATAACAAAAATCCTGACAAATAACCAATCAATAACATCATGATAAATGGAAAATAGATTTAAATTGTGAAATACTTCATTTTGCTTTGATTCATAATCAGCACTCCTGGTAACAGAAGTAAAAAAATCATAGGAAGGAATGCATTAGGCAATTTTTTTGTTTGTTTGCATTAGACAAATATTTTACAAAAGCATCTTTAAATAATTAATTAGCAAATATATCAGTTTGATAACTAAGTCATGCCTTATGCAAGCTATGGTATTTTTAATCACCTCATCTGCATATGAATCCGAACCCACTTGATCACCCTTAACAACAGCAGTGCATGTGAAAGTTGGAAAATAAATAAGACAGACCACAGAACAACTGATGCATTTGAATTATGGTGTATGAGAAGAACACGAAAAATATCATAGACTGCCACAAGAACAATGAAATGTCTCTTGGAAGAAGTGCAGGCAGAATGATCCTTCAAAGTCAGGATGGGGAGACTTTGTGTCTCATAATTTAGACATGTTATCAGGAAAGACCAGACCCTGGAGAAGGACACCATGATTGGTAAAATGAAGTATCAGTGAACAAGTGTAAGACCCCCAATGATATGGATTGACACAGTGGCAAAAAAATGGGTTCAAACCTAATAACTGTGAGGATGGCACAGGACCTGGTAATGTTTTGCTTTATTGTTCATAGGATCACTATGAGTTGGAACTAGATGGCAGCTAACAACAATAACAACAATGTCCTAATGTTCTAGCCAAGGTTTGGTTTGAGAAGGTCATAGCATAGTGGTTAATGGTTAGCCCTCTATTGTCATAGCTTCTGGGTTCAAATCATAACTTCACTACTGTATAACCTCTCTGGGTTTGTATTTATAAATATATGATATGATAGTTGTAATAATAGCACCTATTTTTTTTTTTTTTTGGAAGTTTGAATGCTTATATACTTCCCAGAATATCTAACCAGTTGAAACTGAATTGATTTCAACTCATGGTTGAAATTTCATCATGTTTGTCAGAGTAGAATAGTGTTTTAAATAGCTGATTTTTTTTGGAAGTAGATCACTATGCCTAACTTCTAAGGTACCTTTGGATGGTCTCCAACTCCCAAACTTTTTGTTAGTAGCCAAGCACTTAACTATTTGTACTAGAGTATAATAGACATTCAATTAATGATATCTATTACTTTCAAATTACCATGATAATTAATAGCAGGAATTGAACTAGAATATAGGTCTTTTGATTTCTAGTGCAGAACAATTTTGTAAGAAAAAATGTTTCAACTGGTTGAGTCTTATCTATTGATAAGTACAAAACATTCTCTTTAATCAACAGTGAATGGAATAGTTCATTGACCAGAATTTTTACCATCCATAAATGCTAGCAGTGACTCTGAATCATTTTCATTCCTGTTAATCTCATCTTGTTTCTATCATCCATATATATATCACCAAAGTAACAATGACACAAGTACAGTAATGCTGAAAGAGTAGCCACCTTGCCAGAGACTAAGATTGGAAAGTTGGCTAAGGTGAAGAATGAAAATAAGGGCAGTTGAATGGAGCACAGTGACTTGGCCTAAGAAATCTGAAGCTTCTAAATAAACATGAACTATTCATTTGAAGGAAACCTAGCTATTTTTTACGTAATGTGGAAGTATTGCAATATCTGACATGAGCCAAAAAGGTGAGTTAAATATTAGTCAGAAATGCCAAAAGGAAAGTAAAGATATTAAAAAGAGCTCACAGGAAAACATAACATCAAGTGTCATAAATTTGAGAGTAAAGATTTCATGGAGAAAAATTAGACATAATAAATGAGACGGTAAGCACTCTTTGATTTTCTACTTTTCAAAGAAAATGGTTTTTAAAAACTCATTAAAAGACAACCTAGTGTAGCTGGACATAGGAAAGGCCCAGAAGCCAATATTTTGATGATTTGAACATACATGAGTCAGAAATGTGTGGTTGTAATTTCTTTTCAAATGAATGGGGAAAAGTGCTCATGACAAAAGATATTTTGCAATTCTTCTGGAACAGACCTCTGAAAAATACTCTGAGGCACATATCACCTTAGAGCAGTGTTGATGGAGACAGCAACCTACTAGTAGGGAAGGGAAGTGTAAGGGATATTTACTTGACATGTATTTTATTCAATTCTGTAGTGGTTACGAATTGGACTGCTAATCTTACAGTTGGCAGTTCAAAACTACCAGCTGTTCCGTGGGAGAAAAATTAGGCTTTCTGCTCCCGTAAAGATTTACAGCCTCGGAAACCCTGCCTCTATGAGTCAGAACCAACTTCATGGCACATAACAACAACATGACCAAGATTCTCATTTTAAAGATTTATTCTTTTCCAAAATAAATTGTGATTATTTTGCAATTTGTGAAAACCATGCTTTGAACAGAGTTATGACAATTGCAAACTCTTAGTAATAGCATTACTATAACAAAATTTGAGAGGTCCTAGTCTTAAATTTTCCCCTTCTCAAGATCAAAGAACTTAGTAAGATCAGCTAATTTCAAATTAGTTTCTTAGAATCTTCATAAATTATTTGTACAGCCAGCATAGAATACTTAATTAGAGGCACTGGGAGTCTGCCTCTTACTATCCAAACTGGGAATGCAGTTAAAAGGTTTTCATTTTTGTTTTCCTAAATGAATATGAGATTTTTGAAAGGGAAAGATACGGCAGTCATGAGCTTGAGAGACTTTTTCTAAGTGGATTTGAGCATGACTCTGATCAAGAAGCATATTTTCCCATTTGGGAAATGCAGGGGACTGAGAATACGTGTATCATGGTGATTTTCAAAGAAATTAGCATTGAGTTTAAACCTGTTTTCCATAAAAGACTTAATGACTTATATGATAAAATCAGGTCTCAAAGGACATTTTCATTTGCTAATAATGGAAAATCACATGGAGGATAAACCCATCCTATTGACACTGAAAGGATTTAGTAGGAATTATACAGATTAGAAATAGTAAGTGTCAAGGAACAGATGCAATTCCCACCCAATTTCATTAAGTCGTAAAATTGGTTTCTGATACAGAAGGCATGAGAATGTCCCTCCAGTGATGGGTGGGAAGAAAAAGAAAAGTAAAGCTAAGAGTTGAACTTAAATACACAAAAATTTATATTGTAGTATCAAATATACTCATTTTTTTTTGATTCCTTAGAATATATATGATAATATTAGAATTGTGATCTCATCTGGGATTTTGAATCTACTTTCCAAAAAAAAGTTCTTGAAATAATGAACTAGCATACACTTGTTATTATTGTTCTTGTGAAGTGCTGTCAAGTCGGTTCCGACCCATAGAGAACCTGTATAGGTTTTCCTAGGAGCAGCTGGTGAGCTTGAACTGCCGACCTTGCAGTTCAAATGGGGCTTTGCAGTCTGGTGTGTTAACCCACAGCACCACACCAGGACTCCTTAGGTGTCATTTATTCAACCCAAGTCATAGCAACCACATGTGGCACAGTAAATCTGTCCTATAGAATTTTCTAGACTAATTTTTATGGGAACAAATTGCCAGGTCTTTCTCCCGAGGAGATACTGGATGGATTCAAACCACCAGTCTTTCAGTTAGCAGCTAAGTGCTAACTGCTCCAAGAGATCATTTTAAAAGTTGGAGTAGGAGTCATACAATAAAATATTTTTTTCCTGTTTTTTAAAGAAGCAATGGGAGAGATAGTTGTGGTTCATAGAAATGATGGAATATTTTACAGCAGACATTGAAGTAAAGTAGTACTTATTTTTTTAAATTATGAAGATACAATACATTATATAGTCTTTATATTGGAGATTAAAATGTTAGACATTTTGACTTTTGAAATGTGACCACAAGAAGGAAATTAGTTAGATCCTAGAATGCATTTTAATAAATATGTCATTAGACAAAATCACTTTAAAAATTTCACATTAAAAAATCTTTTTGTTTTGTTTTGTTTTTCTAAATTTACATTAAAATATCAGTAGATTGGTTGCTCTATAGGATGAACACTGAACTGAGACCCACAATTTATCAGTCTCTCTGTGAGAGACAGATGAGGCTTTCTGCTCTCACAATATTCACAGCCTTGGAAACCCAATACAGGGTTGCTATTGGTAGGAACCAACTCAACAGCATGTAATAACAACAGCAACAACATTAAAATCTCATATATATACAAACACCCCTTGATAGCACTGAAAAATGAATGACTCAATGGATGGATCATTGCGCTCAATTTCCAAATCATTCACCTGTGGGGTAATTATATAAATTATTATAAAAAGGCATGGACATCATTTAATGACACCAGAGTCACAAAATATATTTGCTTGTTTGATTGATTTGTATTTTTATAATTTGTCTTTGCAATGCTGTTACTCCCTCCCTACACACACACACACACACACACACATACACACACACACACACGTGCAGTTGAGAATTCTCTTGCTAGTCTAGAAACTGTGAAACATTTTTTTATCTGAGATTTATAACATGACCATTTCTAGTTCTGTGGCACTGAATCAGTAAGGAAACTAGGAACACAAATACATTTTATATCATTTCCAACTTTTGCCCAAAATTGGTGCCAATATTTGATTATCTGCACTAACAGAGGGAAACAGGAATGTAGAGAGATCCCAAAGTCATTTATATTTGGCTTCAGTGGATAATGGTAACTTTTCACTGTTTCTCCTTTTTTGTGTGTGATTTCCCTTAGCCCAATATTAAAATAAACTATGTTTCCTAGAAACACTTGCAAATTTGTTGGTAAGGACAAAAGTAGTTTAGCATTAACTTTGCATTGATTGCTCCCTCTCTGCCTGGAATTCTCTTCCTTAGCTACCCACATGATTAGATCCCTCACCTACTTCAAGTCTTTATTTAAAAGTAATAATTCTAATAAGGCTTACTCAGATTTTCTGATTTAAAATTATAACTCCAACCAATATAGCATTCTCAACCCCCTATATTTTTATAGGGTTTAGCATCTTCTAACACATAGATTACCTATTGATTATGCTATTAATTTTTCCATTTTCCCATTAGATAGATTCTAAGTTCCATAAGGGCAAATAGTTTTGTCTGCTTTGCTGTATGATGTATCCCAAGCTTCCAACAGAACACCTGGCATATAGTAGTAGTCATTCAACAAATAGATGAAAAATGAATAAAATATTTCTCATCAACTATATGGATTAATGTGCTGGACTGTAAGGTCAGTTGGAACTGCAAAGTTGGCAGTTCAAGCTCACCAACTACTACTCGGAAACATTATATACAGGGTCATTATGGGTCAGAGCTGACTTGACAGCACTTAAAAACAACAATACATTCTATTTGAAATATTGTTGTTGTTTGGTGCTATTGAATTGACACTGATTCAAAGCGACCCCATGTACAACAGAATGAAACACTGCCCGGTCTTGGGCCAACTTCACAGTCATTGCTATTCCTGAGCCCACTGCTGCTGCCGCTGTAATCTCGTTGGGAATCTTTCTCACTTTCTCCAACCCTCCATTTTACCAAACATGATATCTTTCTCCAAGGACTGGTCTCTCCTGAGAATATGTCCAAAGTATGAGAGACAAAGTCTGGCCATCGTGTCTTCCAAGGAACACTCTGGCTGTACTTCTTCCAACACAGATCTGTTTGTACTTTTGGAAACCCAATGTACTTTCAATATTATCCTCCAACACCATAACTCAAATGCATTAATTCTTCTACGGTCTTCCATATTCACTGTCCAACTTTCACATGCATAAGACATTACTGAAAATATCATGGCTTGGGTCAGGCGCACCTTAGTCCTGAAATTGTCTTTTCTCTTCAACACATTAAAGAGGTCTTGTGCAGCAGATCTGTCCAATGCAATATGTCATTAGGTTTTTTGATTGCTGTTTCATGAGTGTTGATGGTTAATCTGAGCAAAATTAAGTCTTCGAAAATTTCAATCTTTTTCCTTTTATATGAAGGTTGTTATTTGGTCCAGTGATGAAGATTTTTGTTTTCTTTACATTGAGATAAAACGCATATTGAAGATTGTGGTCTTGATCTTCATCAGTAAGTATTTGAAATATAGTGCAGAAAAAAATGAGTTATAATTTCTGACTATCCCAGTATATTACTACTAACATCCAATGTATTTAAGGACAGGAACCAAACATATTTTTTTTTTTTTTTTTAGGAGGCAGTATGGTTTATTGATTCACATACAAGTTAGAGACCAAGGCCACAGTGCTGTTAAACACCTCCCTCCCTTCCCACTCACTCCACCAAGTACGCCCTCCCCCAACCCGTGCTATAAAAACACAAGGGAACACAAAGAAATACCGCAGTTGAGGTGGAGAGCCAGGAACAAATAGTGGCTCCAACCAAAACAAGACAGAAAGACAAGACACAACATCTTTACATGTTTATGTAAAAATCAGCATGGCCTAAAGGGGAAGTGGTCATGGCTATGTCAGCGTTTGGAGGGTCAGGACGTGGCATGTCCCAGCTCTGCTGCAGGAACAGGGATGTGGGCCCGCCCACTCTGGAGGTTCCGGTGACCAGCTGGATGTGCTTGTGGTTGAAGAAGACACCTCAGAATTCCTTCCTCCTTTGTAGATAGAGGCCACAGGGGGAGGGCAGGGACCCCAGAGCAACCCCCACACCCAGGGTAAAGGCCATCAGGACAGAATTCAAGGGCTCAGCAGACGGTGTATCTGCATTCACATGGCATACAACCCCACAGTCACCGTGGCGACCAGAAAACTGAGAGTCAGGAGCCATCGGACAAGTGGACTCTGGGAGAAGATGTTTTGGTTGGGCTTCTCGCTGGGCATCTGGGTGGGAGTGGACCCTTGCACCTTGCTGTCTTCTAGCCTGCGGAGCCCTGGTGCGGTGGCAGGGGGGCTCTGGTCTCAGCCCTCGGTGTCCTGGGTCAGCAGCGACTGCAGCTCCTCAAACAGCTGAATGTTGAGCAGGAAGGCAGTCTTGGCCTCTTCGATGACCTCCGCCTGACCTCAGGGGGCATCTCTAGTGTGTTCATGTGGGCATGGTAGAGATGCTTAAATTTGGTGGCACTGGCCATGTTGGGAAGGTGAAGAAGGACAGACCCTCACCGGAACTGGGTAGGTCCAGGGCCTCTGGGCAATCTTCTTGAGGACCTGGCCCCCAGACAAGTCACCAAGGTAGCGGGTGTAGGCATGGGCCACCAGGAGCCCAGGCTCTGTGCGCCCCACGGTGTGGAGCCGCCCAGTGTATCTCCAAGTGGCTGCTGTGTAGGGGATGGTCTCCTGCCAGTGAGGCCTGTATCAGAAGGCCATGTCCTGCTCCAGGGCGGCCCTGCGGTGCAGCTCCTCTGGGAAGTAAAGGGGCGTGTAGATGGGGTTCTACATGTTCCGCTCAATCTCCTCCTCCAAGGCCACGTAGATGTGGTACAGGGAGGCCATGACCAGCTTAAAGCCATCTCGGGTCACCTGGCCTTCTGAAAGTTCTTCATGAACTCTACATTTTCTGCCTGGGTGTGCACCTCCTTGGTGGCCTCCTTCAGGGCCTCTGACAAATCCTGGGGCATGCTGCCGGGTTGTGGACTCTCTATGTGGCCGGTGACTTTCAGGTGGCTCTGGTAGCTCAGGACTGGCTCAGAGACGGCTGTGTCGCTCACTCCCTAATTGTCTTTTAATGACGATGAACTATCAAACAATATGCTGTAAATATATATTAGCATATAATAAAAATTATTTTTTTTCTATTTAAAAATATTAAATGAAATTAACTTATAAAAAGTAGTTTAGCAATAAATTTTTGTAACAGATAGCCTGTAATGTAAAAATATTGAAATTATGATTTTTAATTTCTAATTTGTAGAACAGCTTTTGTGCTCCTTGTGAGGACATGTGTTAATAATTTGACTCAACTCGAGACCTGTCAGGGAATGTCAAAGCAGCTGAACAATTTATATGTCAGGAATATTGTTCATTATTTTCATACCTATTCTCGACTTTCTCAAAATGATTGAAAAAGTTTGAGGGTTTTCTTGTTTTATTTTGCTCATTGTTTATTTGCTTTATTTTTTTGTTTTGTTCATTTGTTAATTTGTTTGTTTATATTTAGCTTCAGAGTATAATGATAAACTTTTTACTGTTTCTCCTTTTTGTGTGTGATTTTTCTTAGCTCAATATTAAAATAGTGAACCGTGAACAGCAGCTATCCATTCAAGGTATCTGAAGAGTTATCAAAAACTCATAGTTTGGATATACTTTGCCTGAATTATGCCATAAAGTAAAGGCAAAGGAATAAGCTCAAAAATACATGGCACATTTGTTCTTAGAAGAGCAAATTTTATCCATGAAGGCTTATTACCATGTTCCTCACTATGATTTCCCCTAAACGGGAGATCCTGTCATGGTTTTCAAAGTATCTGATGCTCTTGGTTTAGAGACTATGTTAGTCTTTTTCCATCAAGAAGTTCTCCAGTCAGTGTTAAAAAACCTGAGAGAACTAAAGGAAATATAACTTGGGGACATTTGGAGATTGAATGACATGAATATTTAGAATTATTAAGGTCTATTTCTTTACTCCCACCACTGGTCTGTCAGTTTGTCATCATGTGTGCTGCTGTAATGTTAGAAACTCTGCCCCTGGTATTTCAAGCACCTGAAGGATCACCCTGATGGAGAAATTTCAGTGGAGCCTTTAGACTAAGACAGGCTAGGAAGGAGAACTTAGCCATCTACTAAAACTGCCCACTAAAAATGTTATGAATAGCAGTAGAACAATTTCTGATATAATTCTGGAAAAATGAGCTCCATATATTGGAAGGCACTTAAAATATAACTCGGTAAGAATTGTTTCCTCAAAATAGAGTCAAGCTTAATGACGTTGGTGAAGTAAAGTTTCTAGGGCCTTTACTATCACATGATACAATTCAAACTGAAAAGGAATAGCTGCAAACATCCATTAATAACTAGAATGTGAAATGTACAAAGTATAAATTTAGGAAAATTTGAAACTAACAAGGATGAAATGACATGCATAAAGATGGATAGTCTACATATTAATGAACTAAAATGGACGGGTATTGGCATTTTGCATCAGACAATCATATAGTCTACTATGCCAGGAATGACATTTTGAAGAGAAATGATATTATATTAATTGTAAAAAAGAACATTTCAAGATCTATCTTGAAGTACAATATTGTCAGTGATAGGATGATTTCCATACATTTATAAAGCAGACTAGTAAATATGACTATTACTCAGATTATCGCACCAACAACTAAAGTCAAAGAAGAAATTGTACATATTTATCAACTTCTTCAGTTTGAAACTGATCGAATATGATATCAAGATGCATTGATAATTGCAGGTGATTGGAATGTGAAGGTTGAAAATAAAGAAGGATGATGGAAATACGCCCTTGGTGATAGAAACTATGCCAGATATTGCATAATAGAATATTGCAAATACCTGTTTTTAACATTATTTGTAACTATGTACATGAGGATGAAATACACAAGAATCTGACTGACAACATCTGTGGAAAGGTACAATGAAGATGTTCAGTTTCAACAAGGAGAGAAAATGATTGTAGAAAAGATCATCAACTGCTAAAATGCAAATTCAAGTTGAAGTTGAAGAACATTTAAACAAGTTAATGAGAGCCAACACACTACAGTGAATATATTCCATCTGATTAAAAACAATCTCAAGAATAGATTTGACCCACTGAACACTAAATACTGAAGACTAAACAAATTGTAGGATAACAAAGACATTATACATGAAAACAAAAGATCATTAAAACACAGTAAAGAAACAAGAAGGCAAAAAGGATGTTAGAAGGAACTCTAAAACTTACTGTTGTACATAGAATAGCTAAATTTAAAGGAAGAAATAATGAAATAAACAGTCTGAAATTAAGAATTTAAGAGGTGACTAGAAAAGATAAATTACTATAATGAAATGTGTAAAAGCCAGAAGATAAAACACCCAAACAGAGGAACATTCTTAGTATTTCTTAAGTTGAAAGCACTGAAAAAAACAAACCACAAAACAAAAGTTGTTGGGGACTGCAATCACTGAGATGCTGAGGCCCTGTGTCATGGACGAAAATCCAACATGAAGGCCCCACTCAGGATTGCTAGCCAGGGAACCTGAGGGCCAAGGAAATGACCTCCTGATGTCCCGGGTTCACATGGACCCTGAGGGCCAAGGAAGTGTCCTCCTGATGTCGCGGGTTCATAGGCTTTTGCGAACTCACTGGTGGGCTACCTCTGTATAATTTTCTTTGGTCTTATTATTCATTCTATGCTTCTAACTCCGGTAATTGTAGCTTCTGAGAAAATGGCTTCTTATGTGCCTCTCTTAATGTCTCCACTGTGTTGGCAGTGCGTAAGGTCCTGGGAACAAATCTCTCTGAGGAACAAAACTCTGGCTACCTGGCAAGCATGTCCAAACTGTTCTTTATCAAATTATTCCGTTATGTTTGATATTAACTTAATACATGAGCCCTAATACATGAACAAATATTAAAACAAACACCTCTTCTAAAGCCGAGGCCATAAAAGTTCCAAAGGCAGGTTTGTTGAGATTCCTCAAAGAGGCTCTGGAGACAATCCGCCCAAGGAATTCACTCAAAGTAGATTGGCGAATTCTGGAGTATTGTTCAAGGAATAATAGTGACAACCTCCTCAAATTGTCCCCAGGTGTAATCCATTAACCTAGAGGTCCTTCTTCCTCCTGAAAGCCTAAGCCAGGTAGCTGAAACAGCTTGACTCTCTTCAGACCTTTCAAATCCTTTTCACCTTTTCCCAGTAGAGATTAAGTGCTATAGGTATGTTAATTAGCCTTGAGAAACC
>NW_006409007.1:79525-80317 GCF_000296735.1 Chrysochloris asiatica | reverse complement strand
TAAACATGCCTAGCTATCCTCCCATCTGCCTTGTTTTTCCTTTCCTCATCCTCTAGTGTGTGCCACCACCAATCAACCAAACTATCCTGTGTCTATAACCTATCCTGTGCTCCACTATCCTGTGCCTATTCCCTATCCTGTTCTCCGCCTTCTCCTCCCTCCCCTCACCCCAACCCATACACCCCAGTACCAACAAAAACAACAAAAAAAATATTTAAAAAATTAAAAAAAAAAATTATTTCCCCTTTTAGTGTGGGTGTGTTTTCTTAATCTTTTATAATAATGGTCCTATGCCATATTTCTCCTTTTGTGACTGATTTAGTTCACTCAGCATAATGTCCTCAAGGTTCTCCCATGTTATGGGGTGGCTTGCTGTTTCCTTGTTATTCTTCAGGGTATCAAATTATCCCATTGTGTGTATGTGCTACAGTTTGTTTATCCATAGTTCAGTTGATGGGCACTTAGGCTGTCTCCATCTTTTTGCTATTGTAAATAGTGCTGCTGTTAACATTGGTGTGTATATATCTACTCATGTTATGGCTCATATTTCTTGTGGATAAATATGGAGTAGATGAATTGCTGTATTATAAAGTATCTCTATTCCCAATCTTCTGAGGAAGCACCATATTGCTTTCCAGAGTGGTTGGACCATTTTGCAATCCCACCAGCAATGTAGGAGGGTCCCAGTCTCTCCATATTCTTTTTTTTTAATTTAAGGTTTTTATTGTGGATTGAGTGAAAGTTTACAGGGCACATCATCAGTTTTACATTCAACAATTCATATAACTTGTT
>NW_006409007.1:74466-76540 GCF_000296735.1 Chrysochloris asiatica | reverse complement strand
TTGTTCTTCTTAAGCAGTGTTTTGCTTATCCTGGGTCTATTTCCTTTCATGTAAAGTTTGTTTTTTCCATCTCTTTGAAGAATGTCAATGGAAATTTCACTGGGATTGCATTATATGAGTAAATTGCTTTGGACAGTATTGACATTTTCACAATGTTCCACTTGAAAGAATAAGCAGACAAGTCTGGAGCAGCTAGTAGAACAGAAGCTACTTCTTGAAAGACCAGCAGGAAAAATAAATAAATAAATAAATAACAGCAGTCCAATTGACTACTACAAGAACAAGCAAGTTGTTCCCCAGGGAACCATCCAGGCAAGTGACCAGGTTCCCTCAAGGCAAACCTTTTTCCAAGACTGAAACTGAATTGGAATACACTAGCAGGCATGTGGTCCTGCTGCTAACCATGTTGGTCACCAATAATGGGAAGTGGGGGAAAAACAGCAATGAAGTTGTGAACTAAGACTGACCACATTCAATAGATTCCTGTTAACCTGGATTGAGACCTGGTTAACCAGCAATATGATGAGACTGGGGACTCCTGGGCCCATGTGCAGGGACATGGCCCCAGAGAACTAGAATGGAGTGTGAAGCAACCAGCTGATATGAAGTGAGGGGAGATGCACACACACTTGCAAATAGTACCCATTTGACCTGACATCAATGGCTGGATGATCAGAACATGACTAGAGGAAGAAAGAAGAAGAAAAAAGTGTAACCCACTATAAGTGGATGAATTTGATCTATGCTTGTGGATGCAGTATGAAAAAGGAGCGGACAAATCTCTACATTGAGGATTATTACCATCCCCTTGGTACACAGAGTCAATAGAGATGGGGAAGCTAGACACTAACTACCCAAAATGGGGAGACTACAAAGGCAAGAATTGACTGGCTTCCAAGCTTTCAATAGGGAACCTAGCTCCACAGGATACAGGGAAAAGTAGAATATCCACTGAATTGATTCCAACCTGTCTGGATGGGGTTGATAAAAGGTGAGGGGGAAAGGACTCCTGTGGTTCAATAGGGCATGATTGCTATCAGGTCTGACAGTGAATTTGGAAAGGTAAATCTAAATATTTGATAACAAATGGAGGGGAATGGCTGATTTTGCAGTCCAGGAGTGGAGATCCCTGGAACTATCAAGGGAGAAAAGCAAAGTGTAAGACCTTGTCCAGGGAGACAGTGACACTAGGGATGAAGGCAGAGATGATGATGTGTACAGAAAGAGCGGCTGGGAACTCTGGACTAAGGGAGGGAGAAGGGCTGTGCTGGCGGCTGGGGGGCACGCATGTGGGGTGTACCCTTTGGTTGTTTGATGATGCATACAGGGGATTGTGATCATTGCAATGAAACAAATTATGATAGGATGAATGTAAAGATAATGTTCACCCATGCAAACTAACACGTAATTCACAATAAGAACTTAAAAAAGTAAAAAGAGATGGAAAGGATATAAAAATTTCACTTACCAACCAGCTGCCACTGGAAATAGTCATTTCATTTTCCTTTTTCAGGGGAGACTTGCATAAGTAGACACCCCCCCACCTACCCACCCAGGGAAGGTCCTATGTCTCCTGATCAAGGTTTTGTG
The DNA here is from genome assembly GCF_000296735.1 of Chrysochloris asiatica. Lineage (NCBI taxonomy): Eukaryota > Metazoa > Chordata > Mammalia > Afrosoricida > Chrysochloridae > Chrysochloris > Chrysochloris asiatica. The sequence goes on along the minus strand of NW_006409007.1, from coordinate 74,950 downwards.
ACACACAGAAGACTGGCCCTATTTTGCGCTGTGCAAGGGAAGGAGCTGCACTAGGTGCAGGAGAAGACAGAAGAAAGAAGCTGATCCAGGTGTCTCTTCAAATGTGGCCAGTCCTGAGCTGGTTCTCACTATAAGAAATGGTTAAATGGACTTCAGGGGAGAGGAAAAAGGAAGGCTTGGGTCAGATCACATTGGCATAGTGGGAACATTGTGGAATATATCAGTCAGCTCTGAAGGCAAGAGTCCATTGTTGTTGTTGTTGTTGTTAAGTGCCATCAAGTCAGTTCCAACCCATAGCAATCCTGTATAGGGTTTCTATGGGAGAAGAAAGCCTCATCTTTCTCCCACGGAGCAGCTGGTAGTTTTGAACTGCTGACCTTAAGGTTCACAGCCCGATTCGTAATCACTACACTACAAGAGTCCATTAGGTGGCACTAAATATTTACTCATATTTTCCAGCAGTTTTTCTTTATCTTTCTTTTTT
>NW_006409007.1:71124-74327 GCF_000296735.1 Chrysochloris asiatica | reverse complement strand
GTTGTTAAGTGCTGTCGAGTCGGTTCCCACCCATAGCGACCATGTACAGGATTTCCGAGGCTGTAAATCTTTATGGAAGCAGAACACCTCATCTTTCTCCTGCGGAGTGGCTGGTAGTTTCCAACTGCTGGCCTTAAGGTTCGCAGCCCAATTCATAACCACTACACTACCAGAGCTCCATATATATATATATCCTGTTTGTTTTAATGACATTTGACTTTGGTTTATAATTTTGAATTTTGATCCTCCTTCTATCTTGTAGGAGAGCTTTCTCCTCATGCCTTAACTGAAAAAAGATAACAACTGCGGTCATACAGTCAAGCTACAATTGCACCCTGTAAAACCCCATCAATAAGCAAGAACCAGTATCAACTGCTATACACCAGAGAAGTGTCTAAAACCAACACCTCCTAAAAACACTCTGAAGTGAGATGTAAGAGCAATGAACAGAGAAGCCCATCTGATCATACCTACCTGGAGGCAACTGAATATGTTTAAGAATATAAAATCATAAATCAACCTAATAACACAAATTCAACAACAGCACAATGCCTAAAAATGCAGCAGCAGAAAAGTTGTGCTCACGAGTAGAAACAAGATAGAGTAGCTCAGACAAACAACCAAGAAGAAAAGTTAGGAATGGTGCATTGTCAGTGAACTGGCTTTGGAACTGTCTGAAAGGAAATTTAGAAGAATGATATTAAAGTACATCCAAATGTTTCACAAAAAGATAAAGGGAAAAGTCAGAAAAGTGCTACAGGAAAAATAAAGCAAAACAATCAGCATTAGAGACAACACAGAACCTGCAAAAAGAGGTGTAGATGATTAATGATAAAATATGAGGAATAAACAATTAACTGAAAGTGCAAAGGAGTAGCATTGAAGGGATGGAAGCCAGAAACAATGATCTTGAAGACAAATCTCTCAATTTTATTAAGATAGAAGAAGGAGAAAAAAGAAGGAAAAAGTCTGAAGAAAGTCTAAGATTAATGTGGGACAACATGAAGAGGATTAACCTCAGACTGTTTGGAATTGTCGAGCAGGAAGAGACAAAATAAACAAATAAATAAATAAAGGGATAGCCAAAGAGCTTCTGGAAAAAAAAAATTCCCTAACATCTACAACATATCATAAAAACAATACATCATGACCAGGCAGGATTAATACCAGGGATGAGAGGATAGTTCAAAATTAGAAAAATAATCAATGTAATTCACAACAGAAATTTTAAAAATGAGAAAAATCACATGATTTTATCAACTGATGCAAAAAAGGCATGTGAAAAAAATCCAATACCCATTACTGATGGAAATACTTAACAAAATAGGATTTAAAGGGAAGTTCCTCAACATAATTAAGAGCATATATACCAAGCCAAGAGTTAACATCACTCTCTATGGAGAGAAACTGAAAACATTACCTTTGGGAACAGGACCCAGACAAGGATGCTTTTTATCACTGTTCCTATTCAGTATTGTGTTGTAAGATTTAGCCAGAGCTATAAGGCAAGAAAGGGAAATAAAAGACATCCAAATTGGCAAAGAAGAAGTAAAAATGTTTCTATTTACAGATTATATGATACATAGAAAATCCCAGACTCGGCAAAATAACTACTGGAACTCACTAGAAAATCCAGCAAAGGGACAGGGATAAGAGCAACATATAAAAATCAATCAGATTCATCTATACTAAAAAAGACAGCTCTGAAAAAGAAATTAGCTAAACAATACCATTTTCAATAGCCACCGAAAGGATGAAATATTTAGGAATAAATCTAACATGAGAAATAAAATATCTATACTAAGAAAACTACAAAACACTACTACAAGAAACTAAAAGAGATATACAAAAATGGAAGAAGGTACCATTGCTCATGAATAACAAGACTTAACATTGTTAAAATGTCAATAATATGCAAAGTAATCTACAGATATAACACAATCCCAATCCAGATTCCATTAACATTCTTTAGAGAGATGGACAAAATAATCATGAACTTTATATGGAAGGGAAATAGACATTGGGAAAGAAAAGCATTGCTTAAGAAGAAGAACGAAGTTGGAGGCCTCTCACTGACTGGTTTCAAAATTTACTACAAGGCTATAGTGGACAAAACAGTCTGGTATTGGTACATTAAAATATACATAAATTAATGGAACAGAATTGAGAATCCAGAAATTAATTCATCCACATACAGTCAATTGATCTTTGACAAAGAGCCAAAATACATTAAATGGGGAAGAGAACATCTTTTCAACAAATGGTGCTGGCAAAACTGTAAATCAGCTTAAAAAGAATAAAAGAAGACCCATATCTCACACCATATAAAAAACCAGCTCATTATAGATTAAAAAGCTGAATGTAAATCCCAGAACTATAAAAGTCATCAATGAAAACATAGGGACAAATTTAAGGACATACATATACTATCAAACATGAAAATAAAATAAAAAACACAAACAATAGAGAACACATTAGATGACTGGAACATACTAAAAATTAGGAACTTTGGTGCATCTAAAGATTTCACTAAAAGATTAAAAAGGGAGCCCAGAAGCTGGAAAAAAAATTTTGTAGTAACAAATCAGACAAGGAACTAATCTCTCAATTTTATAGGAAACTACAACATTGTACAAGAAAAAGACAAATAATCCAATTAACAAATGAGCACAGGAAATGAAAAGACACTTCACCAAGGAAGACATGCAGGCACCCAACAAGTATATGAAGAAATGTTCACCATCATTATCCATTGTTGTTATTGTTGTTAGGTCCCATCAAGTTGGCACTGACTCATAGAGACCTTATGCACAGCAGAACAAAACAATGTCCAATCCTGGGCCAATCTCATTACTGTTGCCACACTTGAATCCATCGATGCTGACACCTGGCCAATCCATCTTGTTGGGGGTCTTCCTCTTTTTCTCTGACCCTCCATCTTACTAAACATGGTATATTTCTCTAGCAACTGTTCCCTCCTGACAATATGTCCAACATATGAGAAATGAAGTTTGGCCATCTTGTCCTTCAAGGAGCACTCTGACTGCACTTCTTCCAAAATGGATCTATTGGTTCTTTTGGTAGCCCATGGTACTTTCAATATTCTCCTCCAACACCATAACTCAAAGACATCAGTTCTTCTATGGTCTTCCTTATTCACTGTCCAGCTTTCACATACATATGAGGTTATTGAAAATACCATA
>NW_006409007.1:67569-69628 GCF_000296735.1 Chrysochloris asiatica | reverse complement strand
TTAAGTAAAAAAAAAAAAAAAAACTTCAATCAGAACTCAGCACAAACCATCGACTCCGTGTGATTTCTTTCACCAACTCCATATCTCCCTTGGTGAGCTCCCTAATAAGTTTGTAGGGGCTTGTCCCCAACACTCTGCTTTCAGCCAAGATCCATCAGACATCAGCAATGATACCTCTCATTCCACGGCCTCTTCTGAATCTGGCTTGAACCTCTAGAAGTTCTCTGTCAATATATGGTTAACAATGAGATATCATCTCACACCAGCAGTAACAGCTAAGTTCAAAAAAAGCAAAGGACAACAAATGTCAGTGAGGGTGTGGAGAGACTGCAACCATCCTACATTGCTGGTGAGACTGTAAAATGGTCCATTAACTCTGGAAAATGTTATGGTGGTTTCTCAGAAAGCTGGAAATAGAAACACCTATGATCTAGCAATTCCTCTACTTGGTATATATCCACAAATACATGCCAGAACACAAGTAGATACATGCACACCAATGTTCATGTAGCACTTTTCACAGTAGTAAAAAGATGGAGTCAGCCTAAGTGCCCATAAATGGACAAATAGATAAATAAACTTTGGTACATATACCCAATGGAATACTATGCTACCTTGAAGAATAATGATGAAGCTCCCAAACACCTCATAACATGAATGAACCCTGATGACATAATGCTGAGTGAAATTATTCAATCACAAAAGGACAAATATTACATAAGACAGTTATTGTAAAAGCTTAAGAAAAGATTTCCATACTCAAAGAATAATTCTTTGTTGGTTACCAGAGGTAGAAGGGATGGAATAGTGACTTACATGTTAGGATATAGACACATAACAGCTCTGGTAATGGAAAAGACAATAAAAAAGAGGGGGGGGGAGCAATGCACAAGAAGGGGGAGGAGAGTAGATGAATGGGGATGAAAGAGGAATATTTAGGGAGGTATGCATAAGCAAAATAGGGTAGAGGTAGATTGTAAGTATTCACAGCCTTGGAACAACAAGGATCTGTGATATTGGGATTGAGACATAGTCTAAAAGTATAAAGGAGGGGAAATAATGTTAAGGTACTTGACTGTTTTTTGGATATGGGGCTCCCCTGTCTATATTGTAATACAGACACTTAAGTGGGATAGAAATGAGTATTGGGAAATATAATTACAGAAAGCTTATATGCCTGTCTTCAGCCTACAAATGTTTGGATTATCTAAAAAGGGTGCTGGAGGAGGTAGGGCTTGATGGCAGGTAAGGGAGAAGCTCAGTACATACCTCCAACAGTCATAACATAGTACTAGATGAAGCAGGATCAGTGGACCGTCCCAGAACTCTGAAATACATACAAAGGAATATTTAGAAGGATTGAAGTCTTACTGAGAGTGGGATTTGTAGCAGAAGCAACAAAGGTGGAGTTTACCGATCTGTGGCTGCCAGAGCATGATGGACCAGTAGCAGGATCAGAGGCACGCTCCCACTGCAAAGCTCTGAATACTTTTTCCTGTTCATTGGTCTCTCAATCTCTGAGGACCTCCACTCTGGTGACTACAGGGGTGCCTGAGCAAATGGACTCCACCACCCCCATCCCTGGAGTGTTCTACTATGCATGCTCATGGATCTGCTCCACAAAGACCATAGTATGCAGAATTTAAGAAGAGGGAGGAGTCAACAGGAACTACTTTAAATGGAATGATCTCCCATAATGGCTCCATCCAGCTAAGTCAGGGGTATTAAAGTCATACTCATATTTTGCTATGTTTTATATTTTTGTGATTATAGACTGTAGTAATCAATCTGGTTCTTTTCCTGTTGTAGTTTTATATTTTGTCTTTTTGGTTTCCCTTTTACCTGGGGGGGGGGTGTCTTTCTCTCCCTATGTTACCCAAGAAGAGACAGTAATTGTCCTCATATAGCCAAGCTACAGTCACATCCTATAAAATCCCACCATCCAGGCAAGAGCCAATACCAGCTGCTATACACCAGATAGACAGCCAAAGAACAGAAAAAAATGATAAGAACAGAGGATCTGGGAGTGCAGTCTATGATCAAAACAATTACAATGTGA
>NW_006409007.1:62684-66123 GCF_000296735.1 Chrysochloris asiatica | reverse complement strand
AAAAAAAAAAAAAAAATGGGCTAAGGACATGAACAGAAACTTTACCAGACAATACATTCAGGGAGTTAACAATCATATGAAGAATTGCTCCTGATCACTAGTTGTCATTAAGTGCTGTTCTGAGGAGCAGTTGGTGAGTGTGAACTCTTGACCTTGTGATTCGAAATCCAGTGCTAATCCTACAGTGCCACATCCAAAGTCCTTACTAACAATGGGTGGTGGTGGTGGTGCTGGGAGTGGTGATGGTGGCTGTGTGGCATGGAGTCAATTTCAAGTCATAGTGACCCTGTATAAGGTTTCCAAGGCTGTAAATCTTTATGGGAGCAGAAAACCTTATCTTTCTCCCATGGAATGGCTGGTAGTTTTGAACTGCTGACCCTGAGGTTAGCAGACCAACTTATAACCATTATGCTACTAGAGCTTTTGTTGTTGTTGTTGTTAAGTGCTGTCTAGTCAGTTCCAACCATAGCAATCCTTTGTAGTGTTTCTGAGGAGTGGCTGATGACCTTAAACCACTGAAACTGCGGTTCAAATTATTTTGAATGCACAGTGCCACACCAGAAATCCTTACTAGTCATAGAGATAAATAAAAACAATAATGAGATTTAATCTCACCCCAGCATTAAGTCCTGGTGTGGGTGGGATAAAGCACTGGACCACATAAGGTTGGTTGGAACCACAAGGTCAGCAGTTAAACTCATCAGTTGCTACTTGGAAACCTATATAGGGTAGCTATGAGTCAGAGGAGCCAACTCGTCAGCACTTAAAAATAACAACAAGTATTAATAATAATATAGTTCAAAAACACAGAAAACAACAAATGCTGTAGCAGGTGTGGAGAGTATAGGATCCACTTTCAGTGCTGGTGGGACTGTAAATGGTGCAACCACTGTAGAAAACGATATGGCATTTTTCTCAGAATATTGTAAATGGAAATACCATATGTCCCAGAATTCTTTCTACTTTGAATACACTCTCAGGAAATAAGAACTATGACACAAATAGATTTATGTATACCCATGTTCATTGGAGTCCTGGTGTGGCACTGTAGGTCAGTTTGAACTACAAGGTTGCTAGTTCAAACCAACCAGTCACTCCTTGCTAAGTGTCAGAACTGACTTGACAGCACTTAACAACAATGACATTTTCATTTCAGCATTATTCACAATAGAAAAAGATGGAGAGAGCATAGATGGTCATCAGTAGAGAGGAATGATTGAACAAACTTTTGTATGTATATACAATGGAATATTTTACCACACTGAAGAATAAGGATGGATCAGCGAAACCCTGTGTAAACTGGAGGAAATTGGAGGACATTATGCTGAGTGAAAACAGTCGGTCCCAAAGGACAGGTATTGTATGAGGCCAGTACTGGAAAAACTCAAATAAATGTTTTCATTCAATTAGAAACTACAAGAGGCAGGAAGGAAGAGACTATTATTCACTGGGTAGACTATCAATGTGTGCTAACTAGGGTGATGGGGAAGACAATTAAAAAGAAAAGGATAATAAAAAGAAAACTGTTCTCTTGTTTTTGGTCTGCTTTTTTTTTTTTCTCATATACTAGAAGGGAAACAATATTTACATATTTTATCATTAGAACAAGCCATTGGAAATTTACCCACTAATGAAAAAAAATGGAAAATGAAGGAGAGGAAGAAAAAAAAATAGTGGTGGTTGAGCAACATAGGGAATGTGGTTGGTATGACTACAATATACACGGAAAAATGGTTGAAATGGCAAAAAATAAATAAATAAATAAATAAACTTCAGGATACAGTTCTTTGGTCAGTTCAACATCTTCCCAGTCATGCCTCAAAGTAGACCTCTCTCTGAACTTTGGTCACTTGGCCTGGCCTTTGCCCTACTCAGGCAATGTTACAGTTATTTAAGTACTGTTTATAAATGCCTAAAGAGCATCCAACTCTGCCACAAGCCTCTCATTTTGAAGGTACTTAGCTCCCAATTCATGGGTTAGCAAATTTACTTTCCCCAATTAAGTGCCTTGATACACCCCACTGTGTAAGAGAGTCTCCTGCCCAAAGTCACTCTACTTTGGACCATGGGCAGGGAAGATCAGTGCTCTGTCTTAATGCTTTGTCTCCTGGTTCTGCTGCTGTGGCTCCTCTGCCACTTTTCTGGTATCACAGCTCTGTCCCTGGATTAAAGAGGTTCAATGTGTAAGTTAGGGGGAGTCTAAAGGTCATACTCCAATTCAGGTCTAAAGGGAATGCTCTACTTCCAGTTCTTCTTTCTTGATGGCATGGGATCCCTTTCCTACTGCTGAGGGAGGGATCTTATAACCAGCATGCTGGCAAAAATGGACAAATCTAATCATCAGGCTTCCACATTTTTACAATCACAATGAACTTTGTTAACAATTACGATTGATTCATATAATCCTATTGGCATTTTACCCTTTTCTGGAAAATAGGAAATTCATCCAATCTGCATGGTCCCACTCTCCTTACTTTTGGAAATTACAAAGACTACAGCTAAAAGAGCTACATCAAGCAATTCATTGCACTGCATTTATGTAGTAATGAAAATCTAACAGGTTGATATTTTGAGAGACTCAGAGCAAATGAATAATTTCTTCGTTAAATTTTAAGAGTGACCAAGAAGGTTGAACATGAGACAAATTTTTGAAGAACATGACCAAATTAAATGGATGCCTAGAGCATACCTGAGTAAGCACCTCATTTAGACTCACTGCCATACTAAAGGACTAATTGTTAACTACATTTTGGATTGATAAAATGTTTGGGAGGGGGAAATTAATCCTTCTAGTATGAATGGAACAATGGCTAGAAGAGACAAGGGGGTGGCCTGTGGTGCAGTGCATTACTTTATTAAGATTCTATACATAGAAACTTACTCTCCAGGTTAGAGATGCTAAGCAAATGGAAGAAATAAGGAGGTACAAGGCTGAACAGAAAATTTTAAAGATCAGTTCGAGAAGATAAAGCCAAATGTTACAACAAAACATGCAAAGATCTAGAGTCAGAAAAGGAAGAACATGCTCAGCATTTTTCAAGTTGGGGGAACTGAAGAAAAAACTCAAGCCTCAACTTTCATTATTGAATGATTCTTTGGGCAAATTATTGAATGTAACATAAAGTATCAAAAGAAGATGGAAGGAATACACAGTCATTGTACCAAAAGGAAATGGTTAATGTTCAACCGTTTAAAGAGGTAGCATATGATCAAGAGTCAATGATACTGAAAGAGGAAGTCCAAAGTGCACTGAAGGAATTGGCAAAGAACAAGGCACCAGGAATTGATGGATTAAAAATTGAAATCTTTCAAGAAAGTGAGGTAACACAGGAGGCACTCACTTATCTCTGCCAAGAAATTTGGAAGACAGCTATCTGGTTAACTGATTGGAAGAGATCTGTATTTGTGCCCATTCCAAAGAGAGGTGATCCAACGGAAT
>NW_006409007.1:60307-61865 GCF_000296735.1 Chrysochloris asiatica | reverse complement strand
CCTGACCAAAGCCAAGGTATTTTCATAACCTCATATGCATGCAAAAGCTGGACAGTGAATAAAGAAAACCATAGAAGAATTGACACATTTGAATTACGGTATTGGAGGAGAATATTGAAAGTGCCATGAGCTGCCTAAAGAACAAACAGATCAGTGTTGGAAGAAGTGCAGCCAGAGTGTTCCTTGGAGGCCAGGATGGCCAAACTTCGTCTCTCATACTTCAGATATATTTTCAGGAGAGACCAGTTGCTGGAGAAGGATATCATGTTTGGTAAGGTGGAGGGTCAGAGAAAAACAGGAAGACCCCCGACGAGATGGATTGGCCAGGTGGCAGCAACAACGGACTAAAGCATGGCAACAATAGTGAGGTTGGCCTAGGATCGGGCAGTGTTTTGGTCAGCTGTGCATAAGGTCGCTATGAGTCGGTACCAACTGGATGGCACCTAACAACAACAACATAGTCTTTATAACCTACAAAATGACTAGGTAGGGCCATGCAGATTGGGGGTACATCCTCTTTTTCCTGAGGGATCTGGTAAGATTATGTGATTCAATTGTAAGTGATTATTAATGGGGCTAATTGTGACTGTAAAAACTTGAATCTCTTACATGGGTTTAAAATGAGCCACTGAAGAAGCAGGGACTGTGATATGTCACTACCATAAAAAAAAAAATTAAAAAAAAAAATAAAAAATCTGGGAGTGGAATGTGCCCTTTGAACACCAAGATCCTTTTGTATTGAAACTTCTTGATCCAGGGACAGAAAGCTGTGACACCAGAGAAGCGGCAGAGGAGTGGCAGCAGCAGAACCATGAGACAGAGCATGAGTGGTGGGCTTCCAGCCCACGGAGCAAGTAAAACTGAGTGACTTGGTGCAAGAGGCTCACTATCACTTAAGTGCCTCTGGGAACTTGATCTGGGGGACTAGAAGTGTTGACCCACTGAACTAAACCTGAGTGCTTTAGGGCTGAGATTTATGGTGGAGTCACATACCCTTTGGACATTATCAGCTCAGCAATAGAGCTTTTTAACATTGCCTGAGCAGGGTATACACCAAAGGGTCAAGTTGAATGATAGACTAAGGACCAGATAGAAGTCTGTCTGTGGACACTGCTGGGAAGATGCTGTTCTTAATAAAGAAGTGTATCTTGAACATTTCTGTATCTGAATTGTAACCTGTAACATCCTTAATGACCGTCAGAATCATGAGTATGGTCTGTGAGTGCTGTGTGGTCATTGTACTGAATTATTGAACCCAGCTGAGAATTAGAGAGTGCTGTGGGAGGGATGATAGGTATCAAAATTAGTAAGGAGGTTTGGAGGGTGAAATGTCTGACCTTAGCCTCCTTAGGAATTGGCCTTGTAGCTAGTTATTCTCCTCTTCCCCCTTGGTTAAGTCAGAGAAGGTCAAACACTGCCCCCATGCCCTTTTTTTTTTTTTTTTTTTTGAAGATTTTTATTGTGGATTGAGTGAAAGCTTACAGGGCACATCATCAGTTTCACATTCAACAATTCATATAACTTGTTTCATTACATTGATTATAATCCCCTCCATATA
>NW_006409007.1:52180-57102 GCF_000296735.1 Chrysochloris asiatica | reverse complement strand
TAGAAAGCAATAGATTTCTTGCTTCTGCCACAAATTCCCCCAGCTGTGAGCCTTCCAACCTTCTAAGTATTCCTTTATATGTGGTTCAGAGTTCTGGGGCCATCCCCTGAACCTGTTTGGCCGGGTATTCTGTGTTGTTATTGGTGGAGCTCTATGCTATACAGCCACCCAATCCGCCATCTTGTTTGTCCCCCATGCCCTTTTCACAAATATGAATTATACTTCAACATTAAAAAAAAAAAAAAAAAAAAAAAAATCCTCACAACTAGACCAATAATCAGCAACACGAGAAATAAAAAATTCAAGCTGACAAAGATTCCATTTTACTTGGATCTAAAACCAATACCCATGAAAGCTTGTTGTTGTTGTTGTTAAGTCCTGTGGAGTTGGTTGTGATTCACAGTGACCCTGTATAGGATTTCCAAGAGCACCTAGTGGACTTGAACCACTAACTTTCTAGTTACCAGTTCAGTGCTTATCCTACATTGCCACCCAGGAGTACCAAAAGCATAACATGGTACTTAAAAATGAAGCAACACGGCATTAGCCAAGTCTATATCAAAATATCTCTTTAAAAAGCAGAAATGTTCCTTTGAAGACTAAGGTATGACATTTTTAATTACCTCATATGATTGAAAGTTAGGCAATGACTAAGGGAAACAGAATTGATATTTTTCAATTATGTTGTTGTGTTGTTAAGTGCAGTCAAGTTGGTTCTGACCCATAGCAACCCAGTATAGGGTTTCCAAGGAGTGCCTGGTGAGCTTGAACTGCTGACCTTGCATTTCAAACTTTGCAGTACAGTGCATTAACCCACAGTGCCACATGGGTTAAAACAACATGGAATATCTGAAGGGTAAAGAAATTTGTGTTGGAAAAAGTACAGTCTGAATGTTCCTTAGAAGATAGGCTTGCTAGACTTCATTCTATGTATCTTGAATATATCATCAGGAAGGACTAGTCCCTGGATTGAAGTTGTTGTTGTTAAGTGCTGTTGAGTTAGCTTGACCGTTAACAACCTTGATAGGTTTTTTGAAGAGTGACTGGTGAGTTTGAACCATTAACCTTGTAGTTCAAATCGACTTTGTAGTCAAGTGCTTATCCTACAATGCCACACCAGAACTCTCAATAAGATGGATTGACACAGTGGTTGCAGCACACTTAATTAATCCTTACCCCATTGATAGGATAAACAGGTCTTGGTTGCTCCATCAAGTGGCAGTAAGGAAGTTTCTCAGGCGATGTATGGCACAGCACAAGGCAGTGTTTCATTCTGTTGTACATAGAGTTGCTGTAAGTTGGAACTACCACCACCAACGGAGTCCTGGTGTGGTGCTGTGGGTTAGTACTCCAGATTGCAAAGCCATTTGAACTGAAAAGTTTGCAGTTCAAGCTCCCCAGCTGCTCCTTGGAAATCCTATATAGGTTTTCTATGGGTCAGAATCAACTTGATGGCCCTGAACAATACCATCACCAACAGCAATATTACTTTCACCAATACTGAATACCCTATATAATATCTTTTTACTATTGCCACTAAAAACCAAGTGAGTATACCCATGTCCACCTAATTTTATTTCTTAATGACAATTCTAAATTAATATTAAAAAATGAAGTAGGACTTGGAGAAAACTTAATCCTGTTTCCCATCGGTTATAAGTCACCCAGTGGTGTCTATACTTACATTCTTAAAAGTTTTTTGAGTCCATGGAAGGAACACTGAAAATAATATTACATAAGCTAAATTGTAATTCTGGGCAAAGAAGGAAGTAATATGTGAATGTGGCTATTGGCCAGCTCAATAATAAATTAATGTCTGGTCACTGCATACTTTATCTTTATAATGGGAGAAATATCTCTAACGGAACTTCCAGTATTAGCAATCACATTCAGGAGTAAGGATTCCTTATCTTTTCTTCCTAGTATATTACCAACATTCATTTCAGCATTAATTCAAGAGCAACTACTGCTGAAAATGCTGAAAAGTCTAAAACAGTAAATACAGCCACATGGAAAGTATGTAAATGCAAAAGCAAATTAATTATGCACACATTCTGAGGGTTTCCTTTTTCTTAAGATGGAAATTTTTAAAAGAGGAAGAAAAATCACTAAGAAATGAAACTTGTAAAATATTGGAAAATATTGCAGATGTGGCTGTATAATTTCTTTAGGAGACCATTAGGCATGATGAATTCTCACTGACTTCCCAAATTTGCAGCCTGACCTAGGTAGCTATAATGGAGAACTTTTCATGTTCCTTACCCTGTTTACTTATTACATTTTATAATATCTTGGCCATTTCAGTTAAATTTTATCTACTTTAAATATATATAAACAGAGTGCTATTAAATTGGCCCAACATTAGGACTTAAATTCCAATGAGCTGCAGTTAGAGTGAAGCACTCTGTGAAAGATGAGAAGGCAGTAGAAAGAGCTAGAAAATGAGACCTCCCACCTGGTTAGCATTGATATTTAAGAATATTCAGCCTGTTGTTGTTAAGTGCTAACCTATAATGATCCAAAATAGCATTTTGGAGGAGTGTTTGGTGAGCTTGTGGTTCAAACCAACCTTGAAGTCCAAAGCATGAACCCGCAGCACCACACCAGGACTCCTAATGGGCATAAAAATCCAGTTGTCTTAGACAGGATTCTGATTCATGATATGCCCAGGTGTGCCAGAGTAGAACTGTGTTCCATAATTTTTAAAATTTTATTGTATTTTTAACAAAAATACAGAAAGCAAAATAAATTTTCATTAAACAATTTCTACACACAATATTTAATGACATTAGTTACATTCTTCAGTTTGTGTCAACATTCTCATTCTACTTGGTTCCACTTGAGTTCTTTGTGGCACTGCAGGTAATGCACTGGGCCTCAATGTCGGTTTGAACTGCAAGGTCAGCAGTTCAAACTTACTAGTCACTTCTTGGAAATCCTATAGAGGGTTGCTATGACAGGAAACCAACTCATCCTTAAGAACAACAACCCAAGGACATTAAAAACAAACAAACAAAACATTACTATTCAGACTCATGCAACCCTACGGAAAACAGTAGAATTGCTTGGTAAGATTTTCTAAGTTAAAATCTTTAAGGAAGCAAACTGCCACAACATTCTCCTGTGTAGCAGCAGATGGATTTAAATCATTGACCTTTTGGTTAGCAACCAAGAACTGAGCCTCCAGGGCTCCTCCAGGAACACTAGGGATAATAATGACTGAAATGATATAAAGTATGATTTGTTAAATGTAAAACTGATGATCTTGTCTGTAAACCTATACTCAATTCACCATAAAAAGTTAAAAACAAAATACCCTTACTGCCATAGAATTTATTTTGACTCATAGCGACACTACATAGTTTCCAAGTTGATTCAGACTCATGTTATGTTGCCTGGTTGTTGTTGTTGTTGTTAAGTGCCCTAGAGTCAACTCCAACCCATCGCGACCCTATATAGGGTTTAAGGGAGCAGAACGCCTCATCTTTCTCCCGCGGAACAGCTGGTAGTTTCGAACTGCTGACCTTGTGGTTTGCAGCCCGATTTGTAACCACTACGCTACCAGAGTAGTGCCTGGTAAGTACTGTCAAGTCAGTTCCTACTCATAGTGACCCTGTATAGGGTTTCCAAGGAGCAGCTGGTAGGTTTGAACTGCTAACCTTGTGGTTAGCAGTACAGTGCATATCCTACAGAACCACACCAGGACTCTGATACATAGTGACCCTATATAGAGTTTCTGAGACTATATACCTTTACAGGAACAGAAAGTCTCATCTTTCTGCCACAGAGTAGCTAATAGTTTTGAAGTACCAACCATGTGACAAGCAAGTCAATGCCTAATAAGGAGTGGATGGCAGTCAAGAGCTGAAGCCCTTAGAATGGGAACACCATAAGAGCAAAAGACAATCCTTAAACGCAAAGGGCAGATAGATATTCATGAGTAACACTGGTCCAAATGTGCTTAATGATCAATTTGAGCAGATTACAGCATATCATAGTTAGAATGTATTTATAGTACATAAGGAAGGTATAGAACTTGTTTTAACCCTTTCATGACTCATGGGACAGATGTTGTTAAGTGCCATCAAGTCAATACTGACTCATAAGGACCCTGTATAGGGTTTCCAAGGAGCAGCTGGTGAGCTTGAACTGGGGACCTTGTGGTTCAAATTGACCTTGCAGTCCAGTGCATTAACCCACAGTGCCATACCACGACTCATAGGGCAGATAGTCCCCATCTAAATTTTCTGTCTCTGAGGTTAAATGGAAAACTTCTATCCCACTGTCAATGGTGGGGGCCTGTATAAATATGTAAATTTGAAGAAATAGGCCTCATATGACCAAGCACAATACTGGAGACTCTTCAGGACATATGTGCCCCATTGCATAGACATCCTATTCTCAACTGAACAAAACACTGCCCACAACTGCACCAGTATCACAAAT
Source organism: Chrysochloris asiatica (assembly GCF_000296735.1). Taxonomy (NCBI): domain Eukaryota; kingdom Metazoa; phylum Chordata; class Mammalia; order Afrosoricida; family Chrysochloridae; genus Chrysochloris; species Chrysochloris asiatica. The sequence goes on along the minus strand of NW_006409007.1, from coordinate 52,656 downwards.
ATTTGAACTCATTGTTGGCAACACTTTGTCAATCTAACTCCTTAGAGAACTTCCTCTTCTTCACTGAGGCTGAACTTTATCAAGCATAATGTCCTTCTCCAGGGAAAGATTACTCCTAACACAAGTTTAAAGTACAAGTAAGGAAGTATTGGTATTCTCAATTCTAGGAGCATTCAAGCTATACTTCTTCCAAGACAAATTTGTTTGTTCTTCTGGCAGTCTATGGTACTCTCAATATTCTTTGCCAATACTGTAATCCAAATGAATCTACTAGTCTACTGTTTTCATTATTTATTGTCCAACTTTCACATGCATATGTAGCCATACATCAGTCTTCAATGTGACATCTTTGCTCTTTAACTCTTTAATGAGTTCTTTCACATCAGATTTGCCTAATGTAATACATCATTCCATTTCTTGAGTGCTGCTTCCATGAGCTTATGATGCCAAACAAAATTAAGTATTTTACAGCTTCA
>NW_006409007.1:39783-49635 GCF_000296735.1 Chrysochloris asiatica | reverse complement strand
AAAAAAAAATAGTTTAATAAAATAAATAAAATACTTATATGCATGGTACAGATGGTTAGTATGCTTGACTATTAACCACAAGATTGAAAATTCAACTGAACCCAAAGATAACTCTGAAGAAAGGACTACTTCTGAAAAATTAGCCACTGGAAATCCTATGGTACAGTATTCTATTCTGATAAACATGAGGTTGTCATGAGTTTAGGGTCATCACAATGGCAATGGGTTACTGGATTCCAACTAAATTATAAAATATTCATAAATCTATACTGACAATAAATGATTGAATACACAAGCAAATGTCTTGTGCAGAAGAATCCCAAATAATATATAGAGACACTACCTTCTCAAAAACGTGGGAAATAGCTCCCTGTACTAAAGGGTGGACTTTGCTGAATGACTTTCTTTGCAAGAGAGTAATAAGGAAAGAAGAAAGCTTCTCAGTGGAGACTCCTGACAAATAGTCTTTACCAAATAATGAAGGTTAGCATCATCATAGATAAGTCTTATTGATTTCATATACTCTTTAAAAAAAATAAAAAATTATTGTGAACCACATGAAAGTTTACAGAGTAGAACATGAGTATTGCATTTGACAAATCATTTACTTCCTTTCATCTCGATGATTGCAATACCTTTAATGAAATATAACTTACCTCACTCTTTCCTTGTGATTTCCATTTCCATTCCTTCTTCTTTTCTAGCTCTTATGAATTTTGTCATTAGGTAAATGCTGCACTTTTATCTAAATGGGTGACCATTCTATGGTGTGCATACCTCATAAGCGTTGTTGTCCCCTCTATATAACTAACCACCATTTGACTGAAAATTGAGCCACCAGGGTGAATTCAGCTTCAGACGTGAGGGTGCCTAAGGTCATAGTCTCAAGGTTCTTTCTGTCTCTTTTATACCAGTGAGCCTAATCTTTCATGATTCTGAGATTTATTCAACTGGTGTACTTATCCAGGACCTCTAATGTGATCTATTTCAGAGTGGTTGGCTGTGGTAACTGGGAATCATTTAGTTTTTTGGTCTCAGGATGTGGGAGATTGATGTTCATGTGTTCCATTAGTCCATTAGACTAATTGTGTCTAACATCAATTTCCATCACTTTTCTTTCTTTAGCACAGGTAGAAACCAATAGTTGCACCTCTGATGGTCATTCTTGAGCTTTTAATATCCCAGCCACTATTCATCAAAGTAAGATGTGTGGCATAGCGTGCCACATAGCATGGCAATTGTAGTGAGGATGGCCCAGGATAAGACAGTTTTGTTCTGCTGTGCATAAGGTCACTATGAGTCAGTACTGACCCGATGGCACCTAACAATAATATATAACAATATTTACCTCTGTTCCCTTTAACTCTTGCTCTCCTGCCCATGTCTTTTTCTGTCTTCATTCTTTTTATTCTTCTGTCCTCTTTCTTGTTATACATGCCTTCTCCATCACCCAAGTTATAGCATGTCTATCCTCTAGCCTGTGAGTTACAGCTCCTTCCTTCCCACCCAAAATAACCATCAAATAACTTTTCTTTTACCATGAAAGCATTTTTTTTTAAAATTTTTACAATAGTGGTCTCATACAATGTTTGTCCTTTTAACTAATTTCACTCAGTATAAGGTCCTCCAGGTCCATCCATGTTATGAAGTATTTCATAGATTCGTTATGCAGCATTGCTTAATATCCTGTTGTGTGTATGTACCAAAATTTGTTTACCATTCCTCCATTTATGAGCATTTTTAGGCTGTCTCTATCTTTTTACTACTGTGACTAGTGCTTTGACACTACTTCAATGTATTTTCCAGTTATGAAATCTTGGTATTAATTTATTGAGGATATGTATCAAAAAAGGAATTATAGGGTCATAGGATATTTATATTTCCAACTTCTTGAGGAAGACCCATATTATTTTGCATAGTCATTGTACCATTTTACAGTCCCACCAATGGTGTAGTAGGGTCCTAGTCTCTCCACACCTTCAGCAGAATTTGCTATTTTCTGTTTTTTGAATGTTGGCATTCATGCTGGGGTGGGATGATATCTTTTTATTGTTTTGATTTGCATTTTTCTGATGGTCAATGTGGTATGGTGCTGTGGGTTAATGCACTAGACTACAAAGTCAGTTTGAAACACAGGGTCAGAAGTTCAAGCTCACCAGCTGCTCCTTGATCAAACTACAGCTTTCAGTAAAGATTGAACCTCAATATAAAGAAAGTCAAAAAAATCCCTACAACTGGACCAATAAATGACATCATGCTAAACATAGAAAGGATTTAAGTTGTTAAAGACTTAAGTGTTTCTTGGCTCCACAATCAACACTCATGGAAGCAAGTCAATAAATCAAAGAATGTATTGCTTTAGAGAATTTGCTGCAAAAGACCTCTTTAAAATGTTAGAATATAGATGCTAGTTTTAGGACTAAATTACTCCAAGTTATTTCCAATCACCTATGAATGATGTGAAAATTGAACAACAAATAAGAAAGACAGTAGAAAAATTGATGCATTTGAAATACAATGTTGGCAAAGAATACTGAATGCACCACAAACTGCCAGAATAACAAACAAATTTGTCTTGGAAGAAGTACAGCCAAAATGCTTCTTAGAAGCAAGAATAAGAAGGCTTCATCTCCTGTACTTTGAATATGTTGTCAGGAGGAAACAGTTCCTGGAGAAGGACATCATGTTTAGTAAAGTGGAGGGTCAGCGAAAAAGAGGCAGACTCCCAAAATGATGGATTAACACAATAGTGAAAGAAAAGAGTGGCCACAAACATAACAACTGTAAGAATGGTAAAGGACTGGGCAATGTTTCATTCTTTTCTGCATAGGGTCACCATGAGACAGTACTAACTCAATGGTACCTAACAACAACAATGTAATATTTGTTGTTGTTGTTGTTATGTGCCGTGGCATCGATTCCGACTCATAGCGACCCTGTACAGGGTTTCTGAGTTGTAAATCTTTATGGGAGCAGAAAGCCTCATCTTTCTCCTGCGGAACAGCTGGTAGTTTTGAACTACTGACCTTGTGGTTCGCAGACCGAGTTGTAACCACTACACTACTGCACAATAGAACAACCTCACAATCATTGGTAAAATTGAGATCATCACTGCTTGCACTGTGCTGCCAATCCATCTTGTTGGCGGAGAGGGGTGGGCCTTCCTCTTTTTCTCTGACTCTCCATTGTACCAAACATGATCTCCTTCTCCAGAGACTGGTTCTTGCTGACAATACGCTAGACCTTGTCTCTAGCCATTTGGCTTCCAGGGAACATTCTGGCTGTTATTTCTTCTAACACAAATTTGTATGTTCTTTTGGCATTCCATGGTACTTTAAGATATACATACATGAAGAATCTCTCATAGGTAGTGGTTATTAGTCAGGCTGCTCATCTCAAGGTCAGCAATTTGAAACCACTAGCCTTTCCAAGGGAGAAAGATGAGGCTTTCTGCTCCAGAAGAGATTTACAGCCTAAGAAACCCTATACAGGGTGGTTATGAATCAGAACCAACTCCACAGCATACCACCACCACATGGGTTCATGCGCTGGACTGCAAGGTTGGTTTGAACTGCAAGCTCGGTGGTACAAACTCAGCAGCCATTCTTCAGAAACCCTATACAAGGTTGCTATGAGTCAGAACCAATTCAACGGCACTTAATAGCAACTCTGTAGGATAGGCACTAGATTGTGAACAACAAGGTCAGCAGTTCAAACCCACCAGCTGCTCCTTGAAAGCCCTGCACAGGGTCGCTATGAGTCGGAACTGACTGAACGACACTTAACATATTTATATATGTGTGTGTGTGGCAATTTAAAATAAGCACTGGACCACAATGTCAGTTTGAACCTTAAGGCTCAAACTCACAAGCCAGTCTTAGGAAACACTATATAGGATTGCTGTGAGTCAGAACTGACTCAATGGCACTTAAGCACAATTTATGATTAAATATTAAATTTTTGTAGTCGTTAAGTGCCTTCGAGTTTGTTTCAACTCATAGTGATCCTGTATAGAGTTTCTGAGGCTGTAAATCTTTGTAGCGACAGAAAACCTTATTTTTCTGCCATGGATTAGCTGGTGGGCTCTAATCACAGACCTTGTGGTTCGCCATTCTATGGTTATCTATGGAGCCACTGTGCGCCCATATATTAAACCATACACAGTTAAACACAATTAAATCATATATATATATATATATTGCTGTTATTGTTAAGTGCCGTCGAGTAAGTTCCAGCTCATACCAACCCTGTATACGGTTTCCAAGGAGTGGCTTGTGAGTTTGAACCACTCACCATGAGGTTCAAGCTGACCTTGCAGTCAAGTGCTTATTCTAGAAATGTTCGGATTATTTTTCTATTATTTATTTCTAGCTTAATTTAATTGTGAGAAAATAATATGCTCTATATGGTATGAATCCTTTATAATTTTGCTAATTTGTTTTATGGTTTGGTATGTAGTCAGTTTTGCAAGATATTGTATAAGTATTTGAAAAATGCAGATTCCTTAATTGTTGAGTTCATTGTTTTAGTATGTTAATTGTTGTTAAGTACTGTCAAGTTGATTCCAATTTATAACAATCCTGTATAGGATTTCTGAGGATCAGCAGGTAGGTTTGAACCACTGACTTTGTGGGACTCTTGTATGTTAATTGCTGTTGTTGTTAAGTGCTATTGAGTCAGGTCTGACCCATAGCGACCCTGTATAGGGTTTCTGAGGAATGGCTGGTGAGCTTGAACCGCTGAGTTTTGCAGTTCAAACCGACTTTGCAGTCCAGTGCATTAATCTACAGTGCCACCCAAATTATTAAATATTTTGTTCAAATATTTAATTTTACTGATTTTTATATCTGCTATTTATGAAAGTAAAAGAGATATATATTAAATTTTCCTACTATGACTTTAAATTTATTGTTTCCATTTTCTGTACTTTTGTTTTATCCATTTGAGGAAACACTTTTAGGTACATACATGTTTACAATTGTTTTGTTGTCATGAGTAGTGAATTATTTATTATTATGAAGTGCTCTTATTGCTATCAATACTTCCTTAATGTAATTTTCTACATTAAATTACCTGGTTTTTTTTTCAGTTAGTGTTTACATGTTTGCATTTGTATTTATATTCTTTTTATTGGTGTTTGTGTTCTTTTATTTATTGACTTTTTGTATTCTGATCTTTGAAAAATATGTCTTCTGCAAAAGGATATAATTGGATTCCAATATGTTATCCAATGTATGCAAAATATTTGTTGTTAAGTGCTTGCTGTCTAGTCATTACCAACTCATAATAACCATGAATAGGATTTCCAAGAAGCTTATGGGTTTGAACTGTTGACCATGTGGTTCGTAGTCCAGAGCTAATCCAACAGCATCACACAGGAGTTCTAAATTTTAGCTCATAATCGTTCATGTTAATATTGATATGCTTGGTTTTATCTCTATGGCATCATTGTTTTCTTTGCTTCTTAATATGCTTTCTTTTATTTTTCTTATTTACTGAAATTTTAGAATTTGTGTTTTTGTTATTTTACTCACAAATTTATATGTTTTCATTATTCAAAAGCATCAATCCTTTTGAAATTAAAGTCTACTTAATATTATTATTTGGGAGTATGGTAGCTCCATACAATAAGCACAGGACTGCAAACTACAAATTCTGAAGTTCAAGCCCATCAGCTGCTTCGTGGGAAAAAAGAGGTTTTCTACACCCTTGAAGATTTAAAGCCTCAGAAACTCTGAGTCAGAACTGAATCAATGACAGTTAACAATAACAATATTATTAATTTTTACCATTCACGCTGCAAAGACTTTAGAACACTTTACCTTTTTATTAACATTTACACTGTATTTTTCATGTATTTTCTTATTACATATTTTAATTCTCAAAAGATATTTTATCATGATTTTAAGTAGTTAATAGTCATTTAGCATTATAGAAACATTCACCTTTTCCTTTCTTTACTGTTTTCCATCTAGAATAATTTTCTTCTACCAGAAACAGCCTTTTAGAATTAGATTTGTGTAGGTGTGATGGCATAAGGGCAGGCAAAATTTTTTTTCTGTTATCAAAAGGTCACCATGAGTCAGAGACAATGCAAAAGCAACTAACACCAAATGCTGGTAATGAGATCTCTATTTTTTTTCCTACAAAGTCTTTTATCTTCATTTGTGAAACTTATTTTCACTGAGTATAGAATTAACAGCTGAGAATTACACTTTCTAGCACTTCATAGACATATTGTTCTTTGATATTCATTTTTTTCTATTGACAAAGGAGCTCTCAGTCTTATAGTTCCATCTTTGAAAGTAATGCTCTTTAGAAATTCTTTTTCTTTGATTGTCAAAATTTTTGCTATGATATGCTTACATGATATACTCTTTAAACTTATAACTCTTGGGTTTTATAGATATACTTCACTTGAAATGTTTTGGATAGAATCTTTTAAAACAATATTTCCTGTCTCTCTATTGTTTCATTTCATTCTGGTACTCAACATATACATGTTCTACTTTCCCACTGTATCTCGTTTACTTCTTATGTTCTTTTCTCTGGATTGATTCTATTTCTCCTGTCTTTTTCCATCATTTATCCCCATTTTAAAAAGAAATTATTATAGATTTTCAAGTTTTGTTTTCTTCTGCACTGTATCTATTTTCTTACTTTCACATTTATTCTCCCTACGTATTTTTGCTCTACTGGTCTTGTTAGATGCTTTTATTAACTAACGTGTGACCTTTTGTGGAAATAAAGATAAATAGATAGGTATTTAAAAGTGAGATATTAAAATACAGGTTGGAAACAGAAGACATAGGCAAGTCTTATGGTCTTATGAGCTTCATTGTAAAATGACATTTAGGTGCCCAACATTTTTTACTTTTGAAATCAATAACTGTGATATAAGTTTTCTTATTTCTGAGAAATGAAATATTGCACATTTCTCAGAAATATTCATTTTTTTTCAGAAAAAGTATTTGCTTGTCTCTCTTGTCTGGGAAGGACACTATTATCCTCTTTGGTTACTATTCTGGAGCCAATAAAGAAAAGGACTGGATTCTCTCCATTCAGAAATTGATTTATAATTTAATAAATATTTTCTTTCCAGAATCTTAGCTGCCCTCTTCTATGTGCAGCCCTTAAGTTCAAAACCTCTAAGGCTTTATTGTTGTTGCTCATAAGTGCCAGAGTCTGTTTGATTCACAACAGCCCTATATTGAGTTTCCAAGGATTGACTGGTGGGCTTGAACTGCCAACCTTGTTGTTAGTCCAGTTCTTATTCTACAACACCACACCAAGACTTTATTACTCTTGAATAAATATATCTCAATTCTTATATGCTTGGTAAAAGAGTACTCGTCTCTTTGTTGGGTGTAGACAGGAGCTTGAGGACTTTTGTTGTTAAATGTCATCCTATTGGGTTTGACTCATAGTGACCTTGTATAGGGTTTCCGAGGCTGTAATCTCTGCTGGAGCAGAAAGCATCATCTTTCTTCAGCAGATTAGCTGGTTGTTCCAAACAGCAGACCTTGTGGCTTATCCTCCAGAGCCACAACATTCCACCTGAGGATTTTAAGTGTTTGTAAATTGGTTCTGACTCATAGTGGTTGGTGGGCTTAACTGCTGTTAGCAGTCCAGTCAGCAATTGTATATATTAGTTCTGGTGTGACACTGTAGGATAAGCACTGAACTGCTAATCCCAAGGTTGGCTGTTCAAACCCACCAGTTGCTCCTCAAAAATCCTACACAGGGTCTTTATGAGTAGGAAAGGACTTGACTGTACTTAACATATATATGTATGATAAAATGTACATTTAAAATAAAGTTCCTTTGTACCCCTATCTTTGTCACACCCCCACTTTCATTAGAATCTGGTGCTTATAAATTTTTATCTCTTCCAGGATTCTACATGGCAAATAGTTTGATCTTTCTTCACTCTTCTAAGTAATTTATAATTTTTCCATTCAGAGAGAATGCACTAATAGGATGTATAAGTATTTCCCAATATTTAGAACTAAGATCTTTAGAGAAAAGCCCTTTCTTGTAATATGATTCATATGCGATACATGTAAGCCAATGATGCCACATCCAGTTCAGACCCACAAATACCCACAGAACTTGCTGCTCTATCTCATAGCTCACTATCCAGCTTTCATAGAGCTACCCTCTGCCTAGCTCTGGGTACTGCCTTTATAGTAACAGTTACTGTTAGCAAAGACCCAAAAGTGGGGTTAAATAGAGACAAGAGGTTGCATTTTCTTATCAGGCATTCAATTGCAATTCCTTCTATGCAACAACAGTTGTCCTGCTTCCTTCCTATAGTTACCCATGCACAAATATCCTCTTTCAAATTCTTACATATTTGTGGAATATCTATACATATATAGATATTCCACAAATATATATGTGGAGAAAGCCTCATCTCTGTCCCATGGAACAGCTGGTAGTTTCAAACTGCTGACCCTGAGGTTCACATCCCGATTCGTAACCACTACGCTACCCGTTGCGATTTTCTGTGTATAGGATCATGTCATCAGTAAATAGAGTTTTACTTCTTCTTTACCAATTTGGATGCCTTTAATTTCCCGTTCATATCTTATATCATATATATATATATATCTTCCTCCCATACTCATTAAGCCTGTGTCTCTCTCCATGTATCTACATACAGAACACTTTTGTTCCAAGGTTGTATATATATCTCTATTTACATCTATCAACTTTAGTCCTTGCATACCTCCCTGTGTTTTCACCTATCTTCATCCTTCTTCTGTCAAACTATATTGTCCTTTGCCTTCTTATATATTGCCCTCCTTATGTGTCTACTCTCTAGTCATTGAATTATTCTCCCTTCCTGTCTACTCTTTGTATCCATCAAAGAATGTTTCTTTTAGCATGAAAACCTTTCCTTGAGTTTTTAGGATTATGGTGTCATACAATATTGGTTCTTCTGTGATTGTCTTTTTTCACTCAGCATAATGTCCTCCTGATTCATCCGTGTTATATGTTTTACAGATTCATCATTCTGCTTCAACATTGCATAGTATTCTATTTTGTGTATGTACCAAAGTTTGTTTATCCACTTTTCCACTGATGGGCATTTAGGCTGTCTCCATCTTTTCACTAATGTTATTAGTGCTGTGAGGGACATCGGTATGTGTTTATCTACTTGGGTCTAGCTCTTATTTCTTGTGGATATATACCAATTAGAAGGATTGCTGAGTCATATAGTATTTCTATTTCCATACTGATATTTGGAAATATTAATTTCCAAACTCTATTTCCAAACCATACCATTTTCCACTGTGGCTGAGACATTTTACAGTCGCACTAGCAAAGTAAGAGGGTCTCAGTATCTCCCACCCTCACTAGCATTTTTTTCTGATTTTTTTTTTTTAACTTTGCTATTAATGTTGGTATGAAAGAGCTCATTGTTTTGATTTACATCTCTCAAATGTCTAATGATCATTAATATTTCTTCATGTTTGTTGGTTACCTGAATGTTTTCTTCAGGGAAGCATCTGTTCAAATCCTTGGCCTATTTTTTTTATATTGCATTGTTTGTCTTTTTCTTGAAGTGTTGTAGTTTTTTATACATTTTAGAGATAAGTCCCTTGTCTGATAGGTTGCTACAAAATATGTTTTTCCCAGTTTGTTGACTCCCTTTTTACTGTTTTGGCAAAATTTTTGATGCACATAAGTTTCTAATTTTTAGAAGATTCCAGTCATCTATTTTGTCTTCTGCTTTTTGTCTGCATTTAGGAACGTTGATAGTGTATTATGCCATTTTTCAGAACCCCTAAGACCATCAATTACTGATATGCAAATTCAAATTAAAGCTGAAGAAAATGAAAACAA